>NC_092016.1:22680000-22980000 GCF_042242105.1 Pempheris klunzingeri | reverse complement strand
GCGCTGTAGATTAGCTGAGAAGTTTGGAACTGTGCTTTCAAATACAATCGCACTTAACGTCTCTAATTGAATATATGCAGTACATCAGGTACAAGCTCACATGTCTGCTCTTCAATGCGATGCTGTTGAATGCCGTAGCCTTCCAGCATCACATGACAACTCCCCCCCTCCCTGTGGGAATAACTGGATCATGTACAACAGATGATGTATTTATATGTAAGATATATAACACTTATTTATTTTATTTCTAGCAATAGGAGTCTTCAGTGTCTAAGACTCCTCTTCATCTTCAGTGATTTAAGAAACTAAGACAGCAACAATTTAATGCTGCTGTTCTTGACGTTACACTGAAGGAAACTGTTCAGGTCAAAGTTCCCCTGAATCTAAATATGCTGTATACTCGACAGTGTTAGTGATGTTGTTGACAGTGATGTGTTGTTGATATTGATGATGAGGATTAATAGCGTAATAATTGTGATGATGATGATGATGATGAAAATGACTAATAATGCCTTAGCGAACGCAGCTTTGACTTTATTGCCTGTAGATGGCTCTGTTTGGCCCCTGACACACCCTGCTGGAGGTCACAGGTTTGTCTTCGGTAGCAAGTTTTTCTAGAATATTAGAGTGAAAGAGGCTCCTGACCTCTCTTCTCCTGCACTTTTCTCTCTATCACACACACACCCACACTAACAGACACGTGTCATTGGCCTTAACCTTATCCAAAGGCAAAGTATATTTTTAATCACAATGAAGCTATTGATACTCAGAGCAGAGAGCTGAAATAACAATACACCTATTGATTAGGATATGATATCTGTGTGTGTGCTTGTGCGTGGTGTGTGTGTGTGCGCATGTTTGTGTGTTTTAATATATCTTGGGTATTGCATTTCTAGTCAGAGGTGAAGGGAAGGGCCTGAGGCATAACGGATTATTGTTGCCAATCATTTAAAGAAAAAGGCATGGCGTGTGTGTGTGTGTGTGTGCACGTGTGTGTGTGTGTGTGTGTCCCCTCCTCATCCATGCATGCCTGCATCTCTCTGTTCTGATGGCAGCAGCATAAGCAACTGATGGGAGCGGCCCACGCTGAGATGAGGCAGTGGATCTGACTGTGTCGAGGACATACGATTAAATAACTTGACAGGATTAGAACAGGATAAAGTAAGGAAAGAATTAATTTAACCACAATTGGACTACACAGGTTGTTTCATTGGCTTCCTTATTACTACACCAAGATTGATAGTTGAATGAATGGAGCAGTTATTCACATAATTCATTTCATATTTACAGTTTTCTAGATTATATGATATAGTTTAGTCTATGTTAATATAATGTTTAATTCAACTGTTTTTAACATAATGTAGAAATAATTCAGTCTCAGATAATCTGGGCTACACACTGCCAGTCTAATATAGACAAAATGTAAGCAAATATATGAGAATGGTTCTTTTCTTAAAATTTAATTTATTACTTTTTATTTTCCTCATAGGAGATGGTGATATTTTTACTTGGTACATATTGATAAGAGGAAATATGCTGGTTATATAATAATTATATAATTTATCATATTATATATTCTAATGGTATTCTGCCCGGCTTGTTCTGGAAACATATTGATGTAGGAAGATTACAGCATTAAAGTGTCAAAATCTTACCGCCTGGACTACAGCTTTCCCACAAATCACACATTTCTGCGATATGGTAAACCTACAAATGCAGCAGAGGCTGTGCCAGTGTTAAAGGAGGTGCTTTTTAATTTATTTTCTCACAAATGATTTCACATTTTCTGTAGTTGTTATTTATATCAGGTAATGAATCTGAATATGTTTCAAGACCAAGCAAAGGGGTGAAGGATGAAAGAAGGGCATCAAGGGACAATGAAAGAAAGCGTAAAAGAAGAGAGACACGGTGTAGTTGATGTGAAAGCCCAAACCATGAGAGGGAAAGAGGAAGGAAAGGAGATTATTTAGGAGAGAATAGAGACAATGTGACAGCGGACAAGAAACAGAGAGAGAGAGCTGACTGAGCCGTGTTTAAACTACACTCTACACCCGACTTCCCCTCAAAGTAACCAGAGGACTTGGAGGTGCTCACGTCTGTAGAGGATGAGGAGTACAGCTCCACAGGGGGACACCTATTCACCCATCAGCTGCCTTTATGCTGAAAAATGTGTGTTTTTCTTTAAGTTAAGCCGTACTTGTCTTCTGTCTTCATGTCCCTCCCTCACCCTTTGTCTCTCGTATAATACAATGTATCATAGGCACAAATATTCAACTCCACCTGTCCCCCCCCCTTTTTTTTCCTTTTTGCGCTCTCACCTCATCCTCTTATAACAACCCACCCCCCCCCTCATCTGTTTCCCTCGGCCTTGGTTAGTTGCTGTGGCAACTCAGTGTTTTGCCTTGCTCTCAACACATTCCGCAAGCCCATGTCCAAGGGCGGAGTGACACATACACTTACACACACACATACACATAACACACACACTCACACAATGATAGCGGGCTTGAAATAGACTGCGTGTTGTCACTGCTCTATGAATCTTCAAGCAGTTTTCACTCAGGTTTCAAAGAAGCTGCTGCTACCATGGAAATTTTGAATATCTCTTAAAACCTCTACAGGTATTTGGCCCCAATAGAAACCTAAATCAGCATTTGGTTTTTCTCTCTCGTTTTGGTCAGATTCTGAGAGACTTTCATTAAGTACCAATTGACCAGTAGTGCTATTGTTAGAATAGCGATTGCCTAATAGCTTGACAACTGTAACTGTCAAATTTTGGGTTTCTTAGCATGTTTAAGCCGTGAGCAAGGAGCTGCAGTAAGAGTGATACTCGGCATATAAAGAGGTTGGATGGTAGTTTCTTTTTTAGCCTCTCCAAACCAAAAATACAAGAGAGAAAGTGTAAAGAATAGATTCAACAGTGTGTTTCTCTGCCGGATTGTAAGCTGCTAATGTTAGCATGTCCAGCTAAATCTCGAACTGCCTCTGTAGTAACCTAACCCGGCGTTACTTACAAGGGTGGGGGTTACAAGTTGTGGTACAAACAGGACACCTTGCCAACAGCGCCCCGCCCAGGGGATACGAAGCAGGGTGTCTGGGGCTCCTCTCCCATGCGATTTTGAGTGTCAGACACTTAATTTCCTGCGTTCTGATTAATTTTTATACACCAATTTTTAAGTGCTCTGGTACTATCAACTTGAATGTGAAACAAAGAATCAATAAGAGGAAATAAAGAGTCAATAAGAGTATAGCACAGCTGCATCAATTATATTAAGATCAGATCATAGACATTTGAAAGAAGCAAGAATCCACTGAAACTCAGAAATAGCAAATGGCATAAACCACTGACTATACAGTGGATGACTGAAAGTAAAAAAGTTTTAAAAAATGAATTTATTTCTGGCTATATTTTCAAAAAAATATAAAGCCTATATATAGCCATACACATACTCATGAGGAGAAGAACTGTAAACATAGTCCGACCTAATAACAGTACAGTTCTGGCTCCTGTCTCCTGCCGAACATTGCTTGAAATATGGCACCTGCAGACTGACCCACTCACGATCCGTCTGCCACTCACATCTTCATTTGGACAACCTCATTTTGTTAAGGGAGGATTTTTAAGAAAATCATGCATATGAGTTTCCATAAGCAGGGCCACAGTGATGCTATGTGATGGACAACTTGCCTGTAATTCTGATCTAATACTTGTGAGACTCTTTTGGTTTTATCTTTTCCCATCATTTTATTATTTCTCCTATTGGGTGCCTGTCTCAGATGCTACACTGTCAGAGTCTAGGCTAACATTAGCAGTTCTGTCCTGCCCTGTTGAATTGCAAAGCTTGTTATCTGAGATAGTGTGACGCTCACCAAACACACTGGTCAGTGTCATCCTGAAAGTCTGTACTCTTGTAACATTAATAGTGAAACCTACTTGCTGAAAATAGTAAAAACAGTAAAGCATCAATCTAACCTCTGACTTCCAAGCCAAGTTAAGCAGCTAAACACGTTTATGGTAAAATGAAATAATAGTCTGATCTTACATTTTCTAATGATACAAGGACCACTGTAACGAGCTGTAACTGTAGCGCTAATCTTCAATGCTGTTTGTGTGTTTCTTCTACATCCTACTGTTTTGCCATCTTAAATCTCAGTCTTGTAGCACAATATTATCCCCTAAGACCACATTTAAGAACCCTTTTTTTTTAACAAGATTATTATTTAAAATGAGTCCGCTAGAGACAGTGTCCTAAACCAATTCATGACGTTAATGCTAGCATAATCAGCGAGCTAATACCAGTACTGTATACTGACAATATATCGGCATACAGCCGTCATACAGAACTGCAATTTAATCTTTAGTACTGACTCTGAATGGCATCAGTGGATCTTAAAAGTGAGCCAGGAGCAATAGCCAGGCCTGGTGTCTTCTCTTTTAGCCCGATTTCTTTGTTTGTTTCTCTTTTTTTCTTTGAGTGTGTGCCAGTGTGTACATTACTGATGCACTGGCCTTGGGCTCCATTTTGTATACACTAATTGCTTCATTGCATCCGCACAATTCTCTGTGTGAAAATTCACCAGTCTTACATTATGTTTGCGCATGCATGCTCAACCTTATTTGTTCAATGTCGGTAGACCTGCTTGTGAAGATAAATGAAGTCAGAGGCTGAATGGCGCCTGTGGTAGATACACACACACACACACACACACACACACACACACACACACACACACAGACACACGCATACACATTGACACACACACACAGACACACGCATACACATTGACACACACACACATTGACACAGACTGTATAGATCATCAGAACCTGGTGATGGATACATCTCAGTTCAAGAGATTATTTTGTTGAAGTTTAAAAAAAAAACAAAAACAAAACTCATCTCTCTAAATAACAAAGACAGAGGAGATGGGAGATAAAGTGTTTTCAGCATAACTTTCAACCCTTTTATAGTTGGACTGATCCATACCCTTTATCTCGCTCATCATTACAGCTGTTACTGTGGCTTCTAGTAGAAACATAGAAAGACTGATGAAGAGAAGGACATTTCGAACACAGCTGCTAGTCTGCTGCAGCTCGTACGTGGACACACATACACAACCGACATCAGAAAAACACTTTGTGTCTCAATGGACTCTTAAAGGGAGAGAGGGGAGGAAGACGAGAGGGAAATGAACTGAATAGATGGGTGAGATGGAGAGGGAGAGAGAGAGAGAGGGAGCTAGCAGACAGGTTACTGCCTGTTGTTGTGGAAACCAGCTAGTTATCCTCATGGGTTAGTGTGTGTGTTTGTCTGCGCGCGCGTGTGTGTGTGTGTGTGTGTGGGTATGTGAACAACGCCCCTCTGATGATAATGTTCCCTCTGCTCGTTAAAGACTTAAACAACCTGCACATGGGCACCTTTAAGGGTAGTTTAAAGTGAAGGTAAGTACGACAGGCCTCCTGTAGAGCTGCCTTTACTTGTTTAGCCTTTTTAAAGCACAGTGTATCCTTAAACAAGGTCACCTCACCATAATCCATAACTATTTTTATTTTGCTGAAAATGCTATAGAAGTACTTGCAGTCAGAAATTGCAGTCTAAGTAAATACATTAACTATGCAATATCATTTTGGTTACAGAGCAGCAGGGTCCCTCAAAGGTTTTGTCTGCACATTGTTGAACACAAACATTTAGCATCTGCATCAGAGCGCTGCTGCAACAAACATTAATTTGTAGAACTTAAACTGTCTGGTGATATTTTGTGTTTTTCTTGGTCTCATTAAATCCTGAAAAGATAAAAAATCAACAATGCAATGATTCTACTAACAAGTGAGTGTATTAATCTGCAGCTGACACTAGTCCCCAACAAATGCTCTATTTAATCCTGTTTGAGTACCACTTACTAAAAACTATGGCATCCAGCTGTTCTAGTTAGTTAGCCTTTTTAAAAATTCAAGTGTATATTTGTGAGTGTTTTTTGAAAATGTGTGTCTTTAGCAGGAATCAATGGTCTTGGAGCTAAAAGGCTGGTTAGCTATAGCTATAGAATAAACTACAGAATATCTCCAGCCTCATCCTTTAAAATGCTTTTGCGGATGCTGACAGTTGCTGCACAATATTGAATATTGGCTTTCGTTTATCTTCGTAGAACTATAAACCCTGTGGTTTGTATAAATTCATTTTTGGTTCAATTTGGAACCAATCTAGTAACTACTTCATGATGCAGTGCTGCAACCCAATGTTGCATCACTGATTTAATGGTTGTGGCTTGTGTCTGCTGATTGAGCTGGTGGGCAAAATATTCTTTCTGAGCAATAAACTTAATGTAGTTTTTTTTTTTTTTAATTATAGGAGGTTAGTGGCTAGTGAAGTTGTTGTTTACAGCCAAACAAACAAAAAAGAAGATATAAATGGAACTTTACAGTGCTATAATTTACCCCAGAACCAGTCATTTTTCCTAATTTGCTGCCCTGTTTTGGACTGACCCGAAAAATCAGTTTGACCTATTTTTTGTTCCCTAGTACACAGCTTGAGAAACACTTTTTAGTTTAGTGTGTGTGCGTGTGTGTGTGTGTGTGTGCACTCAAACCTGTGACACACCTAAGGTTATTGATCAGAATTTGAAGCTTTGAGTCGGTGTATGTGTGTGATTATAGGTTCCCTCCAGCCAGGTTAAGAAGGTCATTGTATGGACAGAGCCTTCACCACACACTCGCATCCAGATGATTGAAGTTTTTTGTGTGTGTCTGTGTGTTGTTGAGAGCCAGCGTGTGTGTGTGTTTGAAGTGTGTGAGTCTGCTACCTTCCTGCAGTGCTGAGCTCCCTTTGATTTTTGTTCCCTCCCTCTCTCTCGCTCTCCTCCCTCCCTTCCTTCTCTTTTGTTATTTTCAGCATCCTCCCTTTGTCTCTCCCCTCCTCACATCCTCTCTCCTTTATCCCTCCCTTCTCCTTTTCTCATTTTCTTTCTTCTCTGCATGCCTCCTCATCACTTTCTACCTCATATCATTTCACCTCTGCTTTTCTCATCCTTCCTCTACTTCTCAATCACAATCCTCCTCTCTCCTTTTTCCTATTCCTTTTTATCTCTTCTCATCATCTTTCCTTCCCTCTTTGCCTTCTTGCATTTAATCCTGTCACACCCTGTTTCCTACATTCTTGCGCTCATCGATCCACTCTGTTCATCCACTCAAATCCACTAGATCAATAATCTATGCTCTGTGTAAAGCATCTGATTGGCTAGTTCACTAGCCAGTGATGAGAGGTCATTAGTCTGTGGGTTACTGCAGCTGGCTAATGAACACACACACACACGCACACGCACACTCTCTTTCTCTGTAGATTTTAGGCCAGCTGTGTGTGGATGTGTGTGTGTAGAATGTGTGAGTGTATACCGAGATACTGAGCGGGAGACAGAGAGATAAATATAGTAAACCAGAGAGAGGAAGAACAGAGAGAAAAGAGTCTGCCTCATGAAAGTGAGATTGTCACAGCAGAGAAATGAACCGTATCCTAGCAACAGAAAGGACCATGATCCCATACCTGAGATTTGGAGAGTGTGTTTTTTTTTTCTCTCTTTCTTTCTTTCCATGTAGGGTTAAATTTTTGAGATATTGTAGTGTATCCTCTATTATTTATACAGTAGATGTGCAGTTGACACCGTTTGTCAGGACTCTGTATGATGCTGTAGAAGAACCAGTCTCTTATCCACAAATACTCAGTGAAGTACCCTGCATGGATCCTGGAAGCGGCCCAGTACAGAGACAGTATCCCACTGTTGGCCGCACTGAAGCATCATCGCATGGTTCAGTGGCTTGTTCCACTGTCACCTTTCGGTTTGAATCTGAGGACCAGCTGGGACCTTCCTGTGTACAGTTGGCTCATCCTCCCTGCTCTCCCACAGTCCAAAGACATGCAGGTTTGGTGGATTGGCCGCTCTAAATTGCCTGTAGGTGTGAATTTGTGTATGAACGTGTCTGTCTGTGTGTGCCAGCCCCTGTGATAGATTGGCAACAAATGCATCCTGGGATAAGTTCCAGAGTCCTGCGACCTTGAACAGGCTAAGCGGTTTAGAAAATGGATGGATGCCTGACTCAGTAACATCTCAGTGATACTTAGCGAGGAGGAAACAAGCATTGTACATTTCCCCAAGAGTGTGTGTGTCATCACAGTGTTAGATTAGGGGACCTGTGGATCACTTCATTTTAGACACAGTGTTAGGGCAGCAACTAAATATTTTTTCAGTAAATATTATCCTCCTGCATTTTCTATGAAATGTCAAAAAATAGTGAAAATAGCCATCATACTTTCTATACGGCTTGTTTGTAGCCATGGTGATCGTATTGCTGTAGCAATATTACGTCGGTTCCTCCATCACTTTGTCTAGACTTATTGTTTTATAGATTACATTGACATTTTGTAGACATTCATTATTCTCAGAGGATTGATTCATATGACATAATTTAAGTTTTCCTCTAGCGCCACAATGAGGTTCATATTTTGTTTTAGTGAAATGTCTCAAGTACAGTTGGATGAATTGTTAGTAAATTAGATGCAGCGATCCACGTTCCCCACAGAATGAACTGTGAAAACTTTACTGGTCCCTTAACTTTTCATCCAGCACCATCATCAGATCACAGTTTTATTATAAAAATACCTGGAAAACTACTGATAGTCCCATCAGCCTTTTGTGATAATTAGCAAATCATAGCATGCCAACACACTTGCGAATATGGTGAACATTGTACCACCCTTTAGCATCACCGTGTTGGTGTCATTGTGAGCATGTTAGAATACTGCATTTAACTCATTGACAGCCTCACTGTGCTGCTAGCCTGGCTTACTGCCGGAGCAATGCAGTTGGTGTTGCAGGGTTTGGAAGGTTAGGCTATATATATTTATTCTGAATGAATTACCCAGATTGTTCTAAATAGAGGATCATGGATACTCATTGATTTGATTGATTTATTTTATTGTGCAATGCAAAAACACCCACAAGGTTGCTCTGCTGCGTCGTGTCGCCTCTGGTACAATGAGGTGTTTACTTTAATCACTTTTAAACAGATTGTATTTGTGTTCACGGTTCTATGTAGTTTTTACCTGTTGTGGGGGGTGGGGGGGGGGGGGGGGGGGGGCTATTTAGAGACAAAAGTAGACCCGTCGCTTAAAAAGAGAGATGAACAGTGTGATGCCTGCTCAGGTGCACGCAGCTTCTGTGCTCTTCAATTTTGGTTGATTATAATGGACGTTCCTTGGACGTTTTGCCTACAAGTGTTGTTTGATCAACTGTACACAAAGATATTTAGTATTTGGTGTTACATATGGAGAAGATAGTGTCAAATAGGCACTGTGAAGTAAATCTGGACAACAACTAGAAAACCTTATTGTCAGTTAAGTATTTGATTAATCTACTAAATCAGCTTTACACACTGTATCTGTATAAGAGATACTCTCATTGAAGTTGGCAGGGCATTTAGGATGTGAGACAGTGTCCGAGTGATGACGAGAGCTTTCAGAGACTGTGTTTAAGACAGAATGATGCTTTTTATTTCTGCTGTTATCAGCCATGTAGGGCATGATAAATTGTGATTAAAGTAAGAAAAAACACATGGTGTGTGTGTGTGTGTGTGCAACCTGCTCAGTGTATATTTGACTCCACTTAGCTACAGCCTCTCATTCTATTGCCTTCTTGTCTTCCCAGCGTGTCTGTGAACAAACTGTGCCTTTTAGATGGAGTAAAGCCTGCAAAACACGTCAGAGTGCATAACATCAGAAAGGCCGAGAGTAGGGCCTTTAGGGGAGGCAACATACACGCAATCGCATCCACACACAACTAGTGCTCCACCAGAGCTCCATAAATCTCCCTGCAGCCCTGTAAAACCGCACACACACACACACACACACACACACACACTTAATACAGCCACTCTCTCGCTTACCTCCTCACTGTGTTTGCCAGACTGGTGCTTCCAGCATCATTTGACAGGCACATGGACCTGTCTCGCAACACGAGCCGCCACAACACCGAGCCGCTAAGAACAGGACCATGATTCCTTGCTCCTGTCGCCTCCAGTTACAGGGGCCGCCAATCACCAGTGTTGGTTTGCCAAGCAATGCCTTCAGAGAAAAACCTCACGCACAAATATAAACGCACACATGCACAGATTCAAGAGACTTTATGAAATCAGTGAAAACGTTGCATGCCCATAAGCTGACTTCTGAGTGACTCGAGGGCAGTTTTAGTCAGCAGAAACAACGGAGACTGAGAGCATGGCTTGTTTCTACAAAATGCTAGGGCAAAGAAAGAATTGAGTGCCAGGCATATTTTAAAGCTTAAAGCCTTGCTTTAGATGAAAGAAGTAGTGTTGGAAAACGAGTGTAGAATGCATCAATTTGTGCAGTAGGCTGCTGTTCCTTCCCTCCAGCCCTTTAAAAACAGAACACAATATGATAGTTCAGTTGAAGTAAATGGTTTTATTTCAGTAAGTCAATTAGATAGGCTTGTGATCAGTCAGTCATGAAGGCAACTGGCATTTATGTGTGTGTGTGCGCTTGTGTGTGAGTCCAGCAGTTTTCTCAGGGGTTGTGTGTAAGTTACCTCAGGGATTGGGTTCTCAGGTGCTGAAAAAGACAGAACATGGACCATATTCCCCCGAGAGGGAGGGAGAGAAGGATGAAGTATTCTCCCTTAGGTGTAAAGCATGATGAATAGAGGGATGGAGGAGAGAAAAAGAGCACAGAGCGAGAGGGAGGGAGCATGGGAGATGGTCCTTCAGGGTTTAGCACATCGGCACACATACCTCTGTGTCTATGAGTGTGTGTGTGTGTGTGTGTGTGTGTGTGTGTGTGTGGGTAGAGTGGATCAGGTTGATAAAGCACCCTACGTTAATGTCATCACATTTCCATTCCTCTGCAAAACAGCCAAAAGTCATCAATTGCTGTGTCAGTTCAGACCACTGACACAGTATAGTATCTGTATACAGAACATGCTGTTTGCAAACACACACTCATACTGTGTGTACCGCAAAACAATGCGCCAAACTACATACAGTAATACTGGATTTAGAAGATTATTTTTAGTGCCTGGATTTGTTGGGCATTTCTGTAACTTGTCGTGTGTCTGGTGGTTTATGTGTCTGGTTGGATTTTATTTAAAATCCAATATCAAGTGGTGCTAATTAATCCCATTCCATCGTAGCTGCATAACATTTGTGGGTTTTTCTTCCATTCAATCATTCAATTAATTGGTTCTATAAATCTTAATTTCGAAGGTACTGTGCTACGTCTTGTCTTATATAGACCTTTACATTGGCTGTAGTCTGTTAACAATGATTGAAGTCAACGACAACCAAGTTCATTATAAGTTGGAACAGTTCTTGCTATCCAAAAGTAAACTGTGTGAATAATACAGCAGTAGACTGGTGTAGTGTTTGTATGTCTGCGCTGGCACTCTCTTACAACGTTGTGTGTGAATTTCTCTCTGTTCTGTGTTCAATCTGTAAGCCAACCGCTGGTGCAGCTAATTAGGCCACGCTAAAAATAGACACCTGCCCATAAGATTAATATATCGTCTCCATCACACAAAACCTTCAATGTGTAAATCTCCTTCCTTCCATAGTTGCCGGCTACTCAGTATTTACCAAAGAATCCTTTTCTGAGCTTGGAGAAGTGGACCAGAAAAAGTGTGTATCCAATTAAAAATAATTTTAGTGAGAGAGGCCTCAATAACTGGTACTGTATTTTGAGCAAGATTAAGCAAAACAAGCTTTTGTTTCAAGCAATGTAAGTTTTGGCATTTTGAGTATATAAGTAAAATTATACTGTCATTGTGTACTCTACTAGTGTCTCTTACATAGCACTGTACGTACTACTGAAATTGTAGATAGCCTGTTAATTTTATGTGTCCCAAAATAGACACTAATGTAATTGAAGTACGGCTCTGCAGCAGAAAACTGTAGTTTAAACCATACTAGACTCAGTCTGCCGTGGCTGGCAATCACGCCTGGCCAAAAATAGACCCCGGGCTGATCTGGTGGTCGTTATTGGTGTGGACCAAAGCTACACAATCTACAATGAACTGGATATCAGAGCAAAAGCTAAAAAGTAAAGATGTAGTCTGATACAAACAACATTGATACAAACAACAACAATACACTGAAACCTTATGCTCTGACTTATATGCTGATGTTGAGCAGATAATCTATAGCTTCACCATCTTAGTTTAGCATGTCAACATGCCAACATTTGCTAAGTAGCACTAAAGACACAGTACAACTCAAGCTGAAGGGAATGTCATTACAAGCCAAAAAATATGAATTTGCTTTCTGGCCTTAGGATTGCGCTATACGTAATTTCCCATACTTATCGGCTAAACTTTTTTTCATCTTCATTTGCAATCTGAATCCCCCCCCCCCTCCCCTTGGAGGCACACATGGCCTACTCTGCAGCATTGGTATCAGCCTATCCATCATAATTACAACCTAGTGAATCAACTGCAAATATTAAGACAGTGGTTTCATATTGCTCTCACCAAGCATTAGCCCAGTTAACCAACCACCACACGCACTGAGGCAAAATCCTAAAACCTCAACCTCACCAACGCAGCACACTTGTAATTACAAACCCAGAAGCAACTTACTTTCAGCATTGAATCAAAACCGACTCACCACTCTGCCTTGATGGGAGAGACACAGTCATACCTGATGACAAACTGTTTTTTGTTTATATTATTTCTCTCTTTCCTTCCCTGTTTTCTGTTTTTTTGACCTCCCTTTCCTTTTTTTCTGGTGTGTCCTAGTTTTCCTGCTTGGTGACCTACACATTCCGCTGTACACACATGCAGTACATGCACATCGAGAGGGCAATGAAAGTGTGCGTGTGCCTGCTGTGCCTTGTAGACGTAAATTATGAAGGACATTTGAATCTATATTTGATGAATGCCTCTTATTAAGAAACCAGGCGTTTGGCAGCGGTGGCTGCAGCGGCTTTGTGTGTTCCTGTGTCCCATTTTATGTTCATGCAAGTGTGCGCATGTGTCTGTTTATACGGATGGAAGAGGTAAAAGGCTGCTGCTATCAGTCTTTTATCAGTCTCAGCAGCCCAAGCAGAAGAGAACTGATCTCTCTGTAGCCTTCGTTATCAGGAAGACCGCCGGTGTTGATTGTGCTCGGCAGAGCAAGCAGAGTTTGATCAGAAGCTGATGATGTGACAGAATCCAGGGGTGAACAGGATGGGGGGTGGTCGCACATAAGCAGATTGATCAGCTAGCTGTTTATCAACAAACTGATGCTTGATACAAGCTGATAAAAGCGTGTGGTTGGTCTGTGTATTTTAGTGATTTGATTCTTGATCAGGTGGGGGCAATTTGCCTGAGATGGCAACGACAAGCCCAGAAGAGACTTCAGTAATCATTTATTTGAATGCTGCTGAGTGTTCCCATTTGACATCCTGCTGGCATGAGTCACTGGGAGATTGTCAGAAGTCTTTGCCAGATCAAATATCCTTGTTTGAAGCACAGCAGTCTTTTCAAACAATTTCTGACATTTGAATATGCTTCATAGATGATGAGTTCATGCTGCTGTCTGACAAGGTGCTGTTAAGGGTTGGCTTTCCTCAGCTATTTGTGCACCCTACACTATGTAGTAGGTTCTTAATGTAGTTCAGAGTGGGAGGGAAATGTCTGATTAAGCTCATTTGATCATTTATTCTAATGTAACTGGAATAATAATATGTTTTTAGAAATTCAAGTTAAAATCTCCCTATTCCCTATCAACCTCTTCATTCTAAATGAATCATACATTAACAAGCTAACATTTTCATTTGTTAGTTGGCTAACTGCTGGCATAACATAAAAACTAATCTCTATATAGTAGCTAGTTTTATGTGGCTCAACACATTTCGAATTACTTAGTGAACAGAGCCTTCACAGTTCACCTTAAGTAACGAAACTTCACTGTACAAGCTTGGGACCCAAAGTGACTGATGTAAATATTCCCAGTGACTTCATTCAAGAGGTGAACCAGAGCTGATAATCTGTAATGTGCAATGAAAAAAAATGCAGGAAAAAGTGTCAAAAAAAACTGACTTTGAAATGAAAGCAAAGCAGAGAGGAGAAGAGCGACGCGTCTGCACCGCAGCTTAGTTGGAAGAGAGGCTTTATAATTCAAAACATCATTTAAAATCACTTTTTTGCAGCATTCACACTTTCATTCCTGGATCAAAGCTTATCCAAAATATAAAATGAAAAAGCACACACACTGAGACACACACAAACACTCCCTGAAATGCCCGTCTACTTTTTTTTTTTAACCCAGATGATTTAAATTACTTGCATCAGGGAGGAATATCCACTTATTACAGCATCCATTCTTGACATGAATGGAAGTGATTTGGCTGTAGAAAAATATAATCATCTGTGGATGAAATCCCTTCTCATCTCTTCATTACATAAGTTAAGAATTATATTTTTTTTTGCTGTAATTTTCCTTATCAGTCTGCTGGGGGGTTTGGTTTAGCCCCTACTGTCAGTTCTTTGCCAAATCAGACGGGTGTTTCCATAATGAAAAGGTTCTTGTGTTGGCAGATAGGAATGATGATTAAACCTTTTGTCTGTATGCAAGCCATGAATCTATGAGGATTGTCAAAGCACACAAATTTCTGTGAACAGTGTGTGTACGTGGGTGTGTGTGTGTGTCTGTGGGTGGGGGGGGTGGGTGACAGGCAGCATAATGTATGAGTGCTTGGCCTTGGTGCTGTGTGTCTGACCAGGTAATGAAACTCTGACTCAGTTGTTTTCCAGCAAGGCACTGTCCACCCTGATCTATGGCTACACACACTGACTCAGATGCATTCACACACGCACACACACACAGTCAGAGGTTGACTGTCCGCACACACACACAAGGACAGGCACATGCTACTAAATGACATGCAATGTTGATGTATTGCTACAAGCTTACACATCCTGCTGGCCACATTCACACACAGTTTACCTCTCACTCACTCGCACACACACACACACACACACACACACACAGTCAACATGCTGTTAATTCTGATTGTCGAAGGACACATTTTTCTCTTACACAGTAAAAGCCAGACAGATGGAGAGCTAGAGAGACTAGCAGTCAGAAAAAGAGAGCAAAAGATGGAGGAAGGCCGAGATAAACAGCAAAAAGGCTGAACAAAAGATACCAAACATGTACAGCAGGTGCTACAACTGCATAATCAATCAAATTAACAGGGAGCCAGTAAAGCCAAGAAATGTTCCTCACTGAGGAGAAGTTTCATGGACCAGTTCTAGTTTTTGGAGGCTTTTTTGACTCATACAGGTGCAGGGAAATAAAGTCGCCCAGGTGAGTACCAATGAATGCATGCATCATTATGTCTAGGTGTCCTCTAGAATACCAAGCTGTTGACATACAGGCTCACAGGTACTTTTATTTTGATTAGGTAAAAGGCACAACTGAGGATCCAGGCCACTGGAATGGGAACACACATAATATGTCTCCATACTATGAACCAGAGTACATGTAAACAGAAGATGAGAGGTCAAAGAACAGGCCCTGAGGTTCCCCAAAGGTCAGCTTCTTGCACAGTGATCTTGAATTCTAAACATTCTGTCAATTTAAAGACTAAAGATGGCCATACACTGATTTAAGATCCAATGATCAGAGGTGTGAAAGGCAGCGCAAAGGTCAAAAAGGCCTAAAATTGATCATGTTCGAGGGATGGTGACTAGAAAATCATTAAATAGTGCACGGAGAGCGGTCTTGGTGCTGTGTGGCATTCCATTAAGCCTGAATGAATTCGCTTGAAAAGAAATTAGTTGTTCAGCAAAATTTCTTCCCATCTTCCTAGCCTAGTAATGACAGCCCAGTCCAGTGTAAAACAAATTGTACACTACCTTCATCATCCTCCCTGCTGTCACTGTGATCATATTGCAGGACTGATGCAGTTGTGGCAACTTTAATATTAATATTATGGTATTATGGTTAAAGCTGCAATCGTATGTGGTGATGATTTTCGAAACTCCCTTCACCAATTGTGTGCATGAACATGTAATGGCTGTGAAATTATTTGTGACATTAATTTGTACCTGGGCACCAGAACGTGTGTGTGTGTGTGTCTTTGGATGTGGATGTGGGTGTTTGCACACTGCTTTGGCATTTAGAGGCTAATCAATGCCCTGCTGACTACCGCTGCTAATTGAAGGTTAGCAGATACCATCAGCATGGGTCTCTCTCTCTCTCTCTCTCTCTCTCTCTCCCTGACTTTGGTCAATAAAGCTGTATTTTTGTCCACCTCAAGAGCAGCATCATCCAACTCTTAGCACACATGCACACAACACACACATACCAGCACACGCTGATACACATCATCTTATCAGAGACCCCCCCCCAATTAGTAACATTTCACTGTTGGTTGCACTATACTTTGCATTTGATGGAAATGCATTGTCGTTGCATTATTATCCATTAAAACATTTCCATCAGCTGAATGGGGTTTGGAAGACAGCAGCGTGGCGGCATCTGAATCTCACTGATAACTATTGAGAAAATCTGATCATAATCTAGAAATCCAGAAAATTTAATGCACATTTTCCTCTGTACATTTGAACGATAGCATTATAAACAACTGTCAAAAATTTGAAATAACATTGCTATATTCTGTAATCAAAACCACAACACTTCAACATTGTGTGTGTGTGTGTGTGTGTGGGATTGTGTGTGTGAAGATACTGAACAAATGTTGCAGTTATGTAGAGTCAGCTGCAGCCAGGGGACAGTGTCATGTCAGCTTGACACTGTGTGTGTGTGTGTGTGGTTTGTGCAAGAGAAGATGGGGCGCTAGGTGATCGGTGATTAATTCTGATGTCTGCTGTTGCCATGGTAACAAGGACACCTGAGAGGGAAGCAGAAAGGGAGAGAAGACGAGAGAAAATGACCAGCGTTGATTTAGAAAAAATGACGCAAAGGAGAGGAAGGTCAACATACAGTGAGATGGATGAGAGCAGAAGTCTAGATGATGCAGGAAGAGGGAAGGATGGTGAGGAAGCCAGCCCTCCATTTTGAGCTGGTTTATGGTAAATCATTCTGTAACAGAAAAACTGTCCCTCTTTGTCTCTCTCCTCTTCCCCCATCTTCTCCTCAATCCTTCCCCTCTGTCTTCCTTCCTCCCTCTAATTCATCTTCCTTCAATTATTAACTCCATAAAAAGCTGCATCTGTCTGTTCATGAATAATTTAGCCTTAAATGGGGTGTCCCCCGTGAGTGTGTGTGGGAGGGGTGGAGGCATAAGACCCATTCCCCTGTGCACGTGTGAGATGGAAAAGAAAACATCCATCCATCTCTCTCCGCCCTGTCCAGTTGTCCCACTCTCTGTCCCCCCTCCTCCCTCTAACCCTCTCTCCGTCCCTTGTGGTCCTCACTTGAATGACCTGTTAAAATCGAAATCGCAGTTTGAAAGAGTGTAACTGTCAAATATGTGTGCTATGATGACAGCTGTTGGCTGTTACATTTAATGAAACCAGCCACGTAGTTGTACATTTACAGAGTGTCTGGATGCCATGAACGTCATTCATTCATTCATTAATAATTATTATCTAGTTATGTTGAATAAACCAAATGTGAGCTGTGTGTCAATCAATATAATATAACTACTAGTTACAGGTTAAACAAGACGTTTATGATTAGTACAGTCAGTCCTTGTTTAATGCCGTGTTGGCCACAATTACAGGCCTGGATTATAATTTACAGAAATAATTGCAGTTTAAATGCAATATTAGTCAGAAAAATCACAATTTTACATTGTAATCAAATTGTTCAGCCACTCCTCAGATTGACATTTGTTCTGCACTGTGACTAAATGGACACTGAGTTAAGACTATCGTTGGCTACATACCGTATACGTGTGTGCATTGATACTAACATAGAGCGCTGTTGTTGCAGTCTAGAGCCATCGACGATGGATTGAAGAGACTCACAAGAGAATACTACTATAAGCTGTATTGATTGTGTTGGATTTTTCATTTCTGAGGTTGCCGTGTCCTTTCACATCACAGCAGAACAATAGCATTTTACTTTGTACAGTTTCAGCCCGCTGTCATGACTTTGAGGCCTTTGCTTTTGGATAGCTACCCGGCCTCGACGTCGACGCCGTTGGATTGGTCCTAATTCCTTCTCAAAGGCCTCTCCCACTCTCCCTCTCCAGCTCATTTTGTGCTGCAAAAGTGCTGCTTCTATTGATCAGCTAGTGGAGAAAAGGCTCAAGGGTTTGTGAGGATTTGTGTGTGTGTATTTGTGTGTTAGGCAATGACATAACATGGGCCCCAACGTGTCTGGACTTTTAATGGAAAGCTGGTTGGAGCCCCTGTCTCTCCCCTGTGGTGTCCTCCCCCCCCCCTTTCTCCTTGTCTCTTTCCCTTCATTCTCGCTGTCTTTCATCTTCATCCCGTCCCTCTCTTTTCCCCTCCTCCTTCCCTTCTCTGCTCCTCCTTTCCGCCGTCCTTCACTGCTCCCTCTCCACTCAATCTAAACTAGCTACTTGGCTGTGGACTAAAATCTGTGCCAGCATTTTGTTTCTCTGTGCAGCAGCTGACCAGCTTACTGACCCACCCTGATAAATTCTAATGTTCCTTCTCTCACTGCTCTTGTCAGAGTAATTGCTGTAGGTGACAGAAAATGTATTCAGTTGCTGCACCGTCTCAGTACAGTACAATCAATATATTAGGCATGTTAACGTTTGGGTGCAGAGCTGTTTGAAGAGACAGACCTGCACTTCATTATAAATATGTGTCTATGTTTTCCACTTCTATTGATTTGATGTGATCCTTAAGCTATTTGTCACTGTCGGCCAATGTGCTCATTATTTGTGCCACAGTGAGATATCAGCCGATTGACCTTTCATACGCTTGCTCATACATAAAGTGAAATCTGTTCTGCTCTTGAAGTAAAGCTTTCTCTGCGCTGTTTCACAATGGGGGAAAAAAAAAGTAGCTCAGCACTTAAGGTAAAGATATGTGGTGGAAACAGGAAAGAGATGCAGGCTAATAATGATGGAGTGGCAAACGTTTGCCAGCTCAGCAGACTGAGACTGCAGATATTAGCAATGCTTTCAATTATCGCTCTGAAATTATGGTCACAGAGCTCATCTATATGGTTGAGCTAGCGACGTTTGAGCTTTAATTTGTCTTTTACATCAGCTTGGATAGATAATTTATGGATTTTTTGCTCTTTTAGTTCTATGCTCACATCCCTCAGCACATGTTGACAGTATTGACACACACGTACACACGTGCACACACACATAGACACACACACTGGGCTTATGACAGTCACTGTGCACCTGAAGGCCTTACAGAGGGTGACGCTCACTGGAAGTGCTGCAGGACAGAGAAACAGAGAGCAAGACTTAATGTCTGCGTGGTCCGATGTGTTCTTTGTGAGTTCACTGCTATAGTGAGTCCTGTATGAGTTCTGTCATGCATACAGTAATACGCCTCAGCGCAGCCCCCTCTCTCTGGGAGGGTGTGTGTGTGTGTGTGTGTGTGTGTGTGTGTGTGTGTGTGTGTGGTGGAGCTGTTCTCTGTCCATAGCTGCTTCTCTTCACTATTCTTCAGTCTTCTAACAGAGAAGAGAAGGCAGAGGGGCAGCATGAATAGACCAGAGTAATGGGCTGAGTGGGAGGGAGGGAGAGAGGGAAAGAGAGAGAGAGGGAGATGCGGAGAGAGATGGGAAAAAATGGATTGATGGAAAGTGTATGTGTTTGTGTTTGTGTGTGTGTGTGTTTGTGTTGTTAAAGTGCCCAGTCAGCCAAGCAGCTAGTGCATCACTGCTGCTTTCTAGTCTTGTACTGCAGAAAGTTCTGCCCACGGGGTGCTGACACACACATACACACACACACACACACACACACACACACACACACACACACACACACACACACACACACACACACACAGTTTTATCACAGTACGATGAGTGTTACAGCCAGACAAGTGCCAGCAGTTTTATGTGAGCAGTCACACACAAAAACACACACTCTGGGGTCTGCAATCCCCGACCTCATTGGCCACACACGTATGTTAACACATATTACAGTTCTTTACCCACATGAGCATTTCCATAATCATCAATAGCTTTGTTTTGTCTACAGCTATTAAAAGATAAGAGTCCAAAATTGACAAAGCTTATTATCTGCGTTGCACCGTCTACTTTTATTTAAGTCCTCTGTTGGAGTATAAACTGCTCCACAAGTGAGCAGAGATTTGCCAGATGGTTTTGAGACACAAGTCAATGGTACGGATACATCTCTTCAATGAATAAGAGCTCGCTAACTAACAGTTGGACAACTAGTTAAGTCAGAGAGGAGGAGTAAATGGCACAGTACAGGGAAAATAGAGAGCGGCTCAGAGGGGCTTCTCTTACTGATTAGAGCTAGCATTGTTCTCATCTGGTAGCATGTTAGCCATTAGCTAGCCATCTGCAGTAGTTTACCAATTAGCCCTGTGAATTGTCAATACGTCACCAGGTCCTCAGCACCGCCTCTTTCTCAAACATGTGTGGATACATTTCACTGTGACACTTTCTGTGTGTGGCCGGGCCTTAAAGGAGAGAGTCGAGGTAATTTTTACATCTGGTGAGGGAGAGAAGTTCAAAGCCAGTATTCAGTGGTCCCGACCCTCTTTCTTGGATTTTAACAAAGAGGGAGTGTCCATGACATAAATTTGAATTAGTGCAAGAGACAAGAACCAGTCCTGGAGTTAATCTTACCTTATTCCCTTTGCACTCATCATCATCACTTACTATGTGCTCACTTTTTAAAAATCACATTAATAGTATAAAAATGTATGAAAGTGAAAGGGAACAATGGTGATACATGTACTTGTCAGCGAACAAATGAACCATGGAGATATGGTCTGAAAATTCATTGAAAACCTTGACAAGCTTAGAGCTTTGGGACTGATATTGAAGCTACTACACACACACACTCTCTCTCTCTCTCTCTCTCTCTCTCTCTCACTCACTCACTCACTCACACACATGCACAAAACACACATAGAAAAGCTGCTGTTGAACGATTTCTAATACAAAATCGGCCAATAAAAACTGTAGTACAATGTGTTCTCAGGATGAGATAGCACCACTAACACATACACACAGTTGACACAGCTACTTACTGACAGATGATTCACAGACACACACAGGCATATTTAAGCTGCGCTCATCAAGCATCCCTGTCTTTGATTGTTTGTTACAGTGAACTGTCATTATTTATAGTTCATTGAGGCACCGGCCTGCTTGTAGTAGTGCTGTCTGTGTGTGTGTGTAGCTGTGAAAATAAGATAATCTGGTTCAGTAGCTTTTATCTCTAATGGCCACAACACCCCAAATGCATATACACACACACACGCTATGTTTTAAAATTTGTGTGTTTGTGTGTCTATCTCCTACGGTGTGAGATATGAGGTTTCTTCTTTTCTGCCTCTCTCTTTTCTCTGGGCGTCTTACCATTCAGTTTTCTATAAGCCCCAATGCTAGTATCTAGGATACCAACCAGTTACCGTAGCAACCAGGCTAGCCGGCCACCTCCATGGAACATGCAGCCGCGCAGTCACCTGACCACCTATCATTCACTTGATTGGATGCTGTGTTTTGGCCACGTCTATTCACACGTTATTGGTTGGACTGGGGGGCCCAACAAATTCTCTGGTTTTCATAGCCTTACTCTATTTTCTCTCCATCTCCGCTCCTCTGCATCTCTCCGTCCCTTCCCCCTCTCCTTCTGTCTCACTCTCACTCAGCAAACACAGGGATTGTATTACATCAGCGTAATGCTACAGTCACTGCATGGATTCACATTTGATACTTCTGCTTTGATGGACTTTATGTTAAGGGAAACACATGTTCTGCATTGAGATTCAAAGAAGGGGCAATAACTGAAGAAGGCTACAGACCATTTACAATAAACAAATGAAACAAATCTTTAGAATGTAACATTCCTCTAAGTCTGTAAAGATGTATTGTTTTGTCATCTCATTAAGGGAAGTTAATGTCTTTCTTTTACATTTTGAAAGGATTAATCGCCCTGAATTTGTCTCCTTTGTTACGCCACAATCATAGTAAGATACTCTGTGCAACCATTACAGATGGTTCCTCTTATAAACAAAGCAACACTGCTCTTGACCCACTACCAGACGATCTTGTGACTCCCTGGTATTCATAACCTGCAGGTTGAGATCAACGGAGTTACTGTGTGAAAGGCAGGTTGTTATAATTCTGAATCCTGCACAGAGACATTTTATTTTGTCTAAGACTACATTTAACAATTTCTTTTCATCATTGATCCATCTGCCTTGGTGGTAATCGATTTGTCTTTAAATGTCTTTAAATGTCTGAAAATAGCACCTGTCATAATTTTCCAAAGATATTCAACCTACAATCATAATATGACAGAGAAGCACCTATTTTTGTGTGTTTATAATGTTGGATGTCTCGCTGGAAATGTACTAATACATGTCATGGACCAAGTCAGAAATCGAAACTTTAAGAGAAAATCATTTATTTACAACAACTTCAAATAAATGAAAGTTTTAAGCAATAAAAATGGATCATATTTCACAGTATTACAAACTTCTAGCAGTAGAAGCAGAGCAGTAGAAGAGTAGATATACTCTGAGCAGCTTCTTCCTGCTTCTCCTGTGATTGCCATACTCTCCCAGGCCTGCTGGGAGATGCAGTCCTTTTCCAGTATGTCATGGATTTTTCCCGAAGTGTTCTTCTGGAGGGAACACTTAACCTTAAAAGCACCCAGCTACCTCTGGGCTCTATGTTGTGGTGCAGTGTCTCCTTGAATCATCAGACTCTTCGAATGAACGAATGAAAATGGACTGGTGAATTTAAAGCAGCCATTGTGCCTAAGTGGTGGCCAGTCGGACTGTCCTGGTTATCCTGACAAAGCAAGATAACTCCACACAGGTCAGCTGCTGGTCGGCTGTGGGATACGTCACTCTTTCCCAGGCCTGAGATCTCAGTTTCTAATCCTCATTCCATCTTCATTACGCTCAGTTGTGACAGTACAGAAAGACTCTGGAGATCACTGACGAAGCCAAGCAGCACACATGCCTGGTTAATGTCGCCAAACAAAGCTCTCTGGAAAGACCTCGGCTTTGCTTTGAGATCCTGTCCATAATATCAATGGGCACATCCCTGTTTTAAACATGCTTTCCTTAAGAATGCAAACATATGCCTTTTTCTAAAGCCACAGTAGGTGTACAGGAACCAAATGGTTTGCAGCAATATTAAACTTTGGCATAACGCAGGTGATAAGCAAACATTTTAATTATGTAATCCACACTACTAATGGCTGTCATGGTTGACAGCAGGCCATTAAATATGCACACAGGCGGCAATACACACATCTATAATATATATAATTTGCTGCCAGAGAGCTAACACCCAAACATAGGAAGTACTTGTTTCCTAAATATTGTAGCTCTTCTTCACTTTATTTATTTTTGCTTTATGTAACAGCTCCTAGTTTCTCCCAAATATGAGAATCTATTGCTCAGTGTCTGAAGTACAGAGAGATGCTGGGATTGAGCATTGTTATCCCCCAGTTCATTTAATATTCACTGTATGTTAATAGGTGTCACGATTGTGTGTTTGTGTGTGTGTGTGTGAGTGTGTGTGCTTCACCAGTACACGCTGAGGTCTCAAGTTATGTTTGGACAGAGGAGGGGTGGCAGCTCACTGTTGGACCTAAGTATAGATGAAGTGTGAGAAGAAAGAGACAGTGAGTGACAGAGAGGCAGATTGGACGAGAGGCTGATACTCCAAAGGCACAACGAGAGGGAAAGAGAGGAGGAGGATGAGAGCTCAGGGCACAAAGGGTGACAGTTAAAGAGAGAGTGAGGGAGGGGAGTTCGCCCAAGAAAGAGAGATAATCTGAGGTGGGAAAACACAGAAACAGATATGGAGAGAATGTTGAGATTAATGATCCCTGTTGGAGGAAAATCAGGTCGTTTTAGCAAAGCAGAATCAGAGGGGAAAAACGGAGGCAAAGAAGCACACTAAGCTATAAAAAGGAAAAAGTCAGTTCAAATAATGGAAAAAATGTCTCAATCCATTTTAAGAAGCGATGAGTGTCTGAGTTGTAGCTTGCATCTTGATGAGCTGTTGATCTACATACAGGTACACACACATACACACACACATTCAAGCTGGAAGTAAATGAAGCATTGCACACCTTTGTTTAAACTACAAAACAGCTGCCAAGGGTTTACACACCCTTTAAATTCGAAATAGGAAAACAGAATTATCAGGTGTGTCTGTGTGGCCGTGCAGGTGCAGCATGTCCACAGCAAAATAAGCCACACAAAAGCTTGAGTTGGGTACAGTCAGTTGACGTAGAGGATTACTCTGTATTTTTGGTCTTTCATGCTTTTAGGTTGTAGGGAGTCCTCTTTGCAAGTAGGTGTTATTTTGTATGATGGGTTTGCAAAAAAAAAAAAAAAAAACATGTTTTGTACATGGCAAGCAAAATGCTGTGCAACGGTTCGACCAGACCAGAACAAGTGAGAGGGCAGAAAGAGACCAGGATCCCTATGAGCAACAGTTAAATAAGAATATAAGAAGCACCCGTCACTGGTAAAAGAACTCGGAGGCTTAGCATCAAAATCAGTGCAGATTTAAAGAGGCACTGCACACTTAGTTCTTGAGCTGTAAACTGAATCATATGACTGTGTTATGATGAAACACATCGACACATATGATGTGTTAATAATGTGTTAATGTAAATATATAAAAATCCATCAAAACCCATCTAATGTTTTAAATCAACTCTGAACTTTGCAAGGCCAATACTGATAGTCAACTGGTTGGGACTTGACTATATCATGAAATTCTTGGGGTTGGGGCTTGGGGTTACAGGTGCATAGCCAGCCCCCACCCTTAAGTGAGACTGCACTTTTTTTGAAATATATGTTGATAAAGACTCATCATTTAGAGGAGTTTAAGCAAGAGGGAGGGAGGGAGGGAGGGAGAGGGAGAGAAAGAGGGAGGGAGAGGGAGTGAGATGTCCGCAGAGAGAGACCTGAGAGCACCAGCTTGGGGCTTTACTGGGCCTGGAGCCAACAGCTCCAATAGACATGGCTTAGGACCACCATGGTTGTCCACCACACTAATGTCCACTTGAGGGGATTGTGGAGGGGAAAAGTCCTCCACCTCTAAAGAGCCTGGCCAGGGGATGTCACTGAGCGACTCCTGCCTCACACAGCCACAACCACTTCTCACCCTCACATTCCCTGATAAGCTGAACCACAAACTATACCAAGTGATTCCATGCACATTTTATGGTATGAGAGTCGTGCATGTGTTGAACTGGTTTATCACATTGTTTCTTCAGTGGATGTTTTTCGGGGAATAAGACTTTTATTGTACAATTATTACTATCCAAATAGAATTTCTCCATAACCTTGTCTGGTATCAATATCAAAGTCAAAATTATTTGTATGGCAGCACCAACATCCAAGTTGCTTAAACTACTGCGAAACAAGATTTTCAGACAATACATCTCACCATAGACTGTAGTAAACTAAAGCAGTCAGCTTTTACACTGAGCACACCCACTCCTGAATAAAAATGTGTTGTTTCGGAGTGTCTGGTGGTCAAGTTGCATGCCAAACTGGCTGGGGACCTTTGTTGCATGTCTTGTCTCTCTCTCCTCCTGTATTTCCTGACGTTATTTGTACTGTCAACCATGAAGGCAAAATGTAAAAAATATAAAGAAAGGAATCCTTAACTTTAAAACACTGAGCTCAGTTGATTTGGCTCCAATTAGTCTTAATTCGCCCTGAAATAATTTTCAAGATAACATTAAATCTTTATCTTTAAGTTTTGGGGGAAAAGCAGATGACGTAACAGTCAAAAACTCAAAGCTAATGTAAGGGCTGTGTGGGTGTGCTCTGATTAGATTTGGCTGTTGCCATGAACAAGACAACCTCACTACTGTCTTCATCTTTTGAGTGAAACATCATGAAATCTTTTTCTAATTTGGCCCTGTCCACTTCACAGACGAGACACAAATTTAGAAAAATATTTAGTGGGAAATAACCAAAACGGTTGTAACCTCTTCTGCTGGCTACAGAATTGAAGAATGAGCAAATAACAAGTAAATTGGGAGCTCAGACTCTGTTGAAATGATGAACTGTTCAGTGAAAAACACACCCAGCAAAGATGATGTCTCTCAAATTGAAAATCTGAGATTTCAGACATCAGAGCCCAAATGGTGTGAACACATGCTCATGATCGCTCATCACTCGTCCACCATTTGCTGCTGATTTGGAGATTTAACAATACAATATTGTTCTCAACACAATCTCTGTGCAAAAGCAGAAACCAGGGTTTTTGCATACAGTACATAACGTTTTGTAACACACTCATGTACACATTCATGATGCATGCAAAGCCGTGCTTGCTCCTCCTCCAGCTCGCTCCATCTTTTTCTCCACCTCTCTCGGGGATGAGGTGAGGACAGTAGGAGTTTTTCTTTTTGCTTCCCGTGTTCTCTGGCTGCTATTGACTAAATGTAATTTAAGGGTCTGCTCATATGCCCAATATCCGCCACCTCCCTCCTCTGTGTGTGTGTGTTGTCTTGGGTGTGGTTACAGGATGCCCTGTGAGGGTGGTGGAAACGGAAGCTCCACTGGAGCAAGGCTTGGACCACACACATACTCTCACACACACATATACGTCTGTGTGTGTCCGTGTGTTAGGGCTCCATTGGGGCAGTCTACAGGAGGTCTGAACAACAATTTAATATTTCATCACTTCCATTATTCAGCAAGTGCTACAGAGAGAGAGGGAGTGGGAGAGACAGGGAGGCGGAGGAGGCGGTGTGTGTACCTCAAGCTAGTAAGATACTTTTGCATCTGACATCTGTATCGCTAACGGAATTAATTTTATTGTTTGAAAGGCAGAATTGGAGCAGAAAATGATTTAAACTATTGGTATATTGAAAAGAATTCAGAACAGCGGGACAGGAGGAAGGCAGAAGGGAGGAGAGGAGAGGTGAACACAAAGTAAAGTGGGGAAAGGGATGGAGGGATATATGAAGGAAGGGGAGGATGATGCTGATGGAGGAGGAGGAGGGTGCGGTAGAAGGGATTCGAAGGGCGAGAGAGAGAATCAGACACAAGATTGCATTCCTGGGAAATGAGGATGGTTACCATGGCAACTGCAGCTGAGAGTCACATGACGCAGAGGAGAGAGAAAGAGAGAGAGAGAGAAAGAGAGATGGAGCGAGAGGGTGGGGTGTGCCAGCAGACAACTGAGGAGGAGAGAAGAGAGATGGTAATGAGGTGAAATCATAAAGATAGAAAGACCGCAGGAGGTGGAAAAAGAGAAGACAGAGAGAGAAACGATAAATGAGTGTGCGTGTAAAGTCACTTGTGTGTGTGTGTGTGTGTGTGTGTGTGTGTGTGTGTTCTTTTTTGTAGGCCGCTGGATTACAGTGACGTTATGTGAGGTTTGTCCGGAGGAGGAATGGTAAAGGTTAGACTGTGAGAGACAGGAGGGGACAGACAGAGAGAGAAAGAGAGGAGGTGTGATTGACAAGAAGGACGAAGAAGATGATTGAAAGAGAGATCACAAGTCCGAAAATAGAAGAGAAGAGGGGAGGGGTGGGAGAGAGAGAGAGAGGGAGAGGGTGAGAGAGAGCCAGAGAAAGGGGAGTGAGAACAGATTGTTGATAGAGAATGCCAGCCATGTTTTTTTTCCCCGAGATATCTGATGGCTGATGCTGTGACGTCAGCAACACACACACACACACACACGCACACACACTCTTACATTTAGATTTTGTACTGTCTGTTTCTTTTTTGCCCGTGTTTTATTAATCCACTTTTGTGTTGTGCCATTTGTGTTAACTTCAAACAAGATGAAAATGAACTTGTTTGGCTAATTCTCAGTTATTAACCTACCACCACACTGAGCACATTCAGTGTTCAGTCAGTGCACGACTGTGTGACAACTGGTCTCAATCAGTCTGAAATGAATATTATATCCTTTCCCTTGTGGAAACGATCTAAACTGAGCCTACATTGTATAGATATACAGTTGTTAACTAAGCTAACCAGAATTGAACATTTTGGTCTCATGCGAAACATTAAAATTGAACCTTGAAGGTTATTTTTCCTCCAGTCTCTCATTTTTTCTTTTGACACTGAATGCTTTTGAAGACAACTAAAAGATATATAAGATAAGTGTGAATCCATTCAGGAGCTGCGCCTTGTCAAAGTGAGGCCAAAACCACGTGGCTGACCATACATCCATGAGCTGGACTGTTTATGAAATGCTAGAGGGCTTTTAATTTGAAAGAACAGACACAGGAATTAGCGGCATGGACAGTCATTGGTGTTTACTCAGCTGGTCCCTGCTGTTTTGAGCTGTTTGAGCAGATATTGTTATCTCAGGCAGGAAATCCAAAGAGTGGGCTAATTTCGAGAGCTAATTAATTAATTGATTAAATTGATATTCTAAATGGGCGACGCCTAGTCGACTAATACCTTGATTAAAGACTACAAGTCAACTACAAAAATCTTTGGTTGGGGGCAGTCTCAGAGAACACTTTGAATCCACAGAAATGTTTCTTCACCGTCCAAGCGTGTCAGCTTCTAATCGCATCTTTCTATTGGCTTTTTATGTAATCACACAGCTGGTCAAATTCACCATGCAGTCCTCCTTAGCACACCATAAGTCACATGTTCTATAGCATAGATATTCATACTATTTATAAGATGGAGTGAAACTGAAGTCAAACACTATACACACACTCCACACAGACATACTGTACAGCACTACACAGTGACAACAGTAAGAAAACCAGTATGTGAGTGTCAGTTGATTAATGTGCATGACAGGACATTGTTGAGTGTTTGATCGTAACTGGTCCATAAAGGCGTCCTGAGGTCTGTTATTTCTGGAAAACACTCTTAATTTAACTGTTTTAAGTGTAATTACATCACTCAGTAGTAGTAGTTCTTTGTGTTGATTTATAATTAAATTAGGGTGCCATACCATTTGCCAAAACGCATTACTCATTTCTTACTGCAGATGGCCCTCAGTTACTCAAGCTTGGAATAAAATAATTTAAAGTCAATATTTCATGTCAGATGATTAATGCTGTTGATAAATGACTGCACAACAAAGTGAAAATGCATAAGAAAGCTGGCCATGATTGCAAAAGCAGCCCCCTTAGGGATAGATGTATCTTCTTTACAGCTGCTGTGCTTACATAAATGTTGGACAAAAAGGTCTACATGATGGGATGCACTCCCACTTAGTGCATTTACATGCAGTCAAGTAATCTGGTTATTGTCAGCCTCCTGCAGCTGCTTGATCTCTTAAACATGACGTAAAGGAGAAACCTGGTTTCCTTCATTGGTTCAGGGGGCTAAAGAAACACGCTAACCACACTAGGGATGTGTTTCTATGCTTGGCAGCGTTAGTCTGTCTGTGGGTCGGTCAGTCCTTCGCTTTGGCCCAGAGTGAAATATCTCAACAACCACTCGGTGGATTGCCGTTGAACTTTGGTACGCACATTCATGTCCCGATCAGCAGGGGTTGTAATAACTCCTGTGATCCCCTGACTTTTCATCTAGTACCATCATTAGTTTTAATTTGGTATTTTTTGAGCCAGTACCAAGGTTTTTAGCACCCAAGAGACACAAAACTACTGACATTCACAACAGCCTCATCTTTATTACCACACTAAGCTCTGATGGTGGCTGTGGTGAAAACGACATTTTTAGTCTAGCCGATGATGTGCGAACTAAAACTGAAAATAGGTCACACATGGGCAACAGACTACTTGTTTCTTTCAGATTCTCATTGATGGTCATACATTACTAGGCAGGTATCTTACACAGTGTGAACTTTAAATACACAGTCTGTAATACAGTCTGTGCCAGTCCACTGTTTTTGTTGTGGCCAAATCTGATTACTGCCAAATCTGTATGTTATACGTATGTAAAACATGGTTTTCTAACTTAACTGATTTACTGACTGTGTATGTATACATGTAGATGTATTCAGTGGTACTTGACATGTAAGAATATGTTTCCATGCCTTTTGTAGTGATTTGCCTTCATAGTGTTACACACATATTACAGGTGACTCTAGTTATGTCCTCCTAGATAAGAGTAGGTAATTGAACAGAAGCTAAAAGATTATTACTTTCTCCGTTTCCTTGACAACTGCTGCGTGATGGTGTGTCTGTGTGCAATTGTTCGTCCATGCATGCATGTGTGTGTGTAGAAGTTTGAGTCGTGTACAAAGACGGCTGTGTAGGAAGAAAGGAGCATTCCCACTTTACTTGTCTGAATAGTCCCATTACTATCACGCAGGCTCAAACACACACACACACACACACACACATATGCTGACCCTGTGGATTCCAATATGTCTGTTTAGACAGTATCCTTGGCTTGGGCTGTGGGTTTTAAGTGTGTCTGTGGCCCACTGCCCAGCACTGGAACACGCTCTGTCTGGACACACACACACACATTTACACACCAATGGAAAACGCGCTCAGTTTCTTCTTTCACTGTCCTTCTATCATACCCACACACCCCGATGTACGCACTCTCTCTCTCTCATTCCATATCAGGCATTGTGTGTCTGTTGTCAGAGAGGACAGAGCATCAGGAGCAGAGAGGAAGCTGGAACAGAGCTTTACACAGTGCTGTAACACATTTACATCAAATCAAATCCCTTCGAGTGGGATCAGCACCTAGCACAGGAGGACAGACGGAGAGCGCTTCAACTTAATATTTGAAAGGGAGCATGTTCGTGGTGTCTCAGCACACCATGGGCTTAGATTTAAATGTGGCTCATGGACTTTGTCACTGCCGTAGCTCTTATCCCAAAGACAGTACTGACCAGTGCTAATGCGCAAATAAATCACACACAACCCCGTGCATGTTTCCGACACAACAGAGATTTTCACATGGTGTTTCTGTAACACACAAACGGGCATTACCAGCAATTTCCTTTCAAGTTTGGTGACCACAGGCGGGTGCAGCCAGGTGCAGCTGTGAGCAAAGTGGAAGAGAATCTGAATACATTATTGGAGGAGAGAATACAGGAGGAATACAGAATCAGCAGGTGGAGTCAGGACGAGCTTCAGCAATGGCCAATCACATGAGCTCCGCTCACTCAGCCTATGCCATGGTTGGCTTTGAACAAGAGGAAATCAAGTAAACATTGATTGAAAACATGCAGGGTATTTTTTTACCTCGGTTTGTTTTCATCATTTACATATGATCCCTTACCGTTATGTGCACCAACATCATCCTACCCTGAGTTTGTTTCTTCCCATCCCAGCAGCTGAGCTTATATTTGATTATGGGTCAGGTCAGGTTTCTCATTAACAGGTTGGATCGGGTCTGCAATTAATTTAGAGATAATTGCAGGTTTGTACATGTCGAGCTGTGTGCCGCTGCAGAGGGTTACAAAATAAAATAATACTTTTGACATGACAGAATAATATAATATAATATCTCACCATATCTCAAATCAGAGACTGTTGATGAAACAGATGCATCATCCCTGCTGCTGTGTGATGACTACGGGTATTTAATCAACTGCAGAGAAAAGATCCGACGTGCTACAAGTTGTTGCGGACGACCCGCTCATCAGACGTATGACTGCTGACATCTCTGCAAACTCCTGGTCACAGAGTTACACTCATGTGGATGATAGTATTGGAAAGAATATACATACATGTTTATGTGCAATATATGAGAAACAGTGTCGCTAAAGGAAAGAATTCAAACTTAACACATGAAAGGTAATTTTGGAGTCTGTGTCTGCACCTCTGCCAACTAAAGCTACGAACAAGTTTTAATGCAAACACGTTACACACCCTCAGCACGCCCCTCCCCCACTTCAGCACAAATCTCCGCCATGAGGAAAATAACATAAAGATGCGTTTGCTCGAGCAATGGAACCAGAGGCCTTCATTTTTTTGTTTCTTTTCCCCCACACACACAGAAAACTGCAGACTGGAAACTTTTGCCTCCATCTCTTCATTATCCCATTTGTAAGGCACATTGTTGTCCTCTAAATCTTGTTTCAGCACTGCCTATTTCCAAGACCTTGATTAGACGGGAGGCTGAGATAGAGGGTGAATGGCTGATAGAAAGTTGGTGTGGAAAATAATCAACCTTGTTTATTGTTGAGCAGAACTCTGGAAGATTTATTTATGTCGCCACTACTGAAGTGTAGACGTATAAGAACATTTGGTCAGCCGCACACAGTCAAACCGCTACTTACTTACTCGCTAATGATGATTAGTGAAACCGATTATAGTTACTGCCATCACCCTCATTAAAACCAAGGTTACCCAAATGAGAGCTAGCCGATACTAGCTTACTGAAGTATTGGTATCAGCCTATCTGTTGTAAGTAACGGTAAATGTCAGTATATTGAGGTGAAACAGTGACTCGATTACATAGTTTGTCCAGCAGAGACAGCTGACAAGTTCCACGCTAGCTTCATGTCTCCATGAACAGTGATGTCAGTCAGTCAGTCCACCAATTTGGAGCAATCTATGTTTAGTGCTAATTACCAAATGTGCTAATTTAGCATGCTAAATGTTGAATGAATCTGGTTAATATTACCTGCAAAATGTCAGTGTGCATTGACTTTGTTAGCATGGTAGCATGCTGACATTAGCATTTACCTCTTAGCTCATGATTATATTAAAAAAGAATCTACATTGTATTAGATTTTGAAAATATCAGCCTCAACAATGCCATATTGGCTTGGCTGATCTAACACAAATCCCTGAGATATGCAACATCATCATTCTCTGTAATAAAACATAAAAGGAAATCTGTTGATGTTGATCTGATGATGATTGTGAATCAGATCATGTTGTGTAATCCTATCCCTGACTAAATGAAATTGTGGAGTAAATAAAACTGCTTACAGAATCTGAGCACCCCTGCCTTAACAATCCATCCATTTGTGATTACTGTAGCACTTTAATATAGACATTTATATTAATTTCAAATACAACCCTTTCTTTGTGCAGTCCAAATGTATTCACCTGCATGAGAAAACATAAAAGTTGAGTGCAGCTGAAACGTAAAGCCTCAGTTGGACCATGCTTGTGTGGTTTCCTCTCATCCTGTCCAGTGCTGGACAGGATGAGAGGACAGTCTGACCCAGGTCTGCTGGAATAAACTAGCAAATTATAAAACTGGATGTGGGTGTAGTAGTCTGTAACATAAAGAATAGATGACGCTTTTAAAATTGTTTTTTACAGCTGGATCTGTGTAACTATTTGTATAACTACGTTATACTACATCTGTTCTCTAGAATAACAGATGTGCTCAGCCTCTATAGGGGAAACACTGACACACACACACACGGATGGATGAGTGTTTGTTTGGTGGATGTGTTGGGGATAGTTAGTTTAGGCAGGTACATGGGTGGTGGGCGTGATAATGTACTGTGCAGAGGGATGATTGGCTATAGACCGGGGACAATACGAGAGGTGAAAGGTCCTACAGTAAATGACAGAGCTCTGCTTGGCTATTGAATGGACGGATGGAGGAAGGAGAAAAAGGAACAGATGCAGAGGATGTGGGAGGGATGATGATGATGATGATGGCACAGCTGCTTGCCTATTCAACGTCCAAGCAGGAATGAAGAGCAGGCAAACAGACAGCAAGTCTGTCATTACACTTGAATGACAGGAACATACACACAGAGACATTAACCAAGGCTGTTATCATCAACTTTAAGTAAAAGTAAGACAAGCGTAAGGTCCTATGAAAAGATAAATAAAAAGACTGAAATACTTTATTTGTTTATATGCAACAATCTAATTTGATTAAAACACTTGAAACATAAGTACCATTACAAGTTATCCAAAGCTATCATAACCCTCCCATCAATGACACTAAAATATGCAAGTACTAAAACTACATAAAAAATTATAGCAAAATTACAAATACTATATAAAGAGCCCATGCACAGAATTCACTTACATAGAAATTTAACTGCTGATATGAAAATAACACTACAATTACTCTCACATACACAATTGCAATACTTTGTAAGCAATGTTTTCCCCACACGTCACCACCCCTCTCACTGTGTGTGTGTGTGTGTGTGTGTGTGTGTGTGTGTGTGTCAACAGTTCAGAGATTTGAAAGGTCACTCTGACGAGACATGAGGCTTCAGACTGTCTCTGTACTGTAGCTTCCAGTCCTACAGAACACACAACAGTCGCTGCTGCTTGCTGAGCTTAAATGCTGTGAGCGCATGGTCATGACTGAAGGCGGCTCAGATGAGCATTTTAACACTCCTCCCTCCTGTATTCTGGCTGTTGGACACATAGAGGACACAGTTGGGGGTGTTGAAGTGAATTAATCAAACTGAAACTCTCAACCTGAGGGGATAAAAATAGGGTTTTGATAAGGGATGAGGACATTGTTTGCTGTCACAATAATAAGAGGCAGCTAAAGTGAACAAGTAACCCAGTGCCAGTGAACAGCAATGCAGTGAGGAATTTAACTGAACAGTATGAAACTGAGGCAAAGCACTGCTGCAAATGACAGTACATGCTCTCCTGGTAAATAAATAAAAAGGTTTAAAATTGATGATATGTGTGTGTGTGTGTCCGTGATTGCAGGTCACACACTCGCATCACGTGGGCAGAGCCTTTGAGTCCAGAGAGAAACAGGATATTGATATATACACAAAATGTAAAGAAGTAGAAGGAAATCTATGGGACAAACGTAGAAACACACTTGCCTTACACACACACACACACACACACACACACACACACACACACACACACACACACACACACACACACCTTGGTGACAGAGTTAAAAATGGTTTAACACAAGAGAGGACAGTGACGTTCATGTCAGTGTCACAGAGGTGAGAAATGGAGGGTAGAGCTGGAGGGGGGAGAGAGGGAAGGGGGAAAGGATGCAGAGATATGAAAGAAGCTGATTGAAAGGGAGGAGAGAGAGTGGGAAAGGAGGGAGGGGGAAAGAGATGGGGAAGCAAAAATAGAGATAGAGAGAGAGGAGAGAACGACCAAAGGACAGTGAGTTAGGCAAGAATGAGAGAGGAAAGGCTGGTGTGAAGAATAAAAAGGGACAGGATGGATAGAAATACAGGGAGAAACCAGAGGAAAGGAAGAAGAAGCAGGGGGAGAAAACAGAAACATGACGCCAGGGGAGGACAAATGGAGATGAACAAAACAAACATGGTCATGAGCACAGATGAAAGGAGAGATGAAGGACAGATGGAGGAAAAAAACTGTAGAGAGATGAGTGCAGATAGAGTTCAGATAGAAAAAGACAATGACAGAGATGACGATGATGATGATGATGGAGAGATGGCTAATGGCTGACAGAAAGGCCGGGTGACTGGATGAGGTCAGGTTGGTGGACAGTTGGTAGGCTTACAGTGGTAGACAGGAAGTAGAAAACTGCACGCGATAAAGACGTAAAGGAAATAATAGAGGAAATGTCTGGTTGAAGCCTTGTCCACCAGAGTCACTTCATAATCAGATGATCCGCTGTCATTTACGACACAAACACTAAGGGCTCTCTCACAGCTGTAGTTCAGTTCCATCAGTCACGAATAAGGAAAAAACAAGAAGCAAAGCTGCCTTTCAGCTCCGGTCCAGTTTGTCTTCACACTGATTTTACAAGCGAACCAATAGGCCGAAACTTGAATTGTCACTGACTGACAGTTAACTTGTTGATGGGACAGTTTTTAGACTGCTACGTGCACTGACAGCATTTATGCTTTTTATTGAAATATCTCGACAACTATTGGATGGATTTCTGCTTATTCGTGCTTCATTCAGTGTCCCCAGAAAATGAATTGTAATATCGGTGTTGTAATAATTCCTGACCTTTCATCTGGCATCATCAGGTCAGAACTTGAATTTGTCCAACACTTTAGTTCTGCAGGTATTTGGTCATAAACCGATGACATTCCCATCAGCCGCAACATAATAGTTACTAAACATCACTGTTATTATCACTGTGAGTATGTTAGCATGCAGAAGATCATCAAAACATGGCCTCACAGTTGCTACCATTGCTGTAGACGCTCAGTCTTGTCATTAAGACACTGCACTGACATGGTGACGTGTAAATTAGGCCATTACATTACGATGACCAATCAGGAGATTGCTTTCCTAACAGTTCACAATCAACAGATTGATTGTTTTTGTCACTGTCTAATCTCACTCTGTGGACGTAAGGTCTAGCTGAATCTGCTTGCAAGTGGTGAAAAGGTGGGTCTCCATCTGGTTGATGGGTCTGCAGCAGATTTTGATTGACAGCTTGACACACCAACCCAAACCAGTAAACGCAACAGCGTTTGTTTGAGCCAAACAGAAGCAATAATGGCATATGTATTATAGATGTGGAAGCTTAAGTCCGGAGGACAGCTTCAGCCAGTAGATTTAAAGATTCCCTCTGTTGACAGGAACAATGAGCTATTGTAAAAGAAGGGAATCCATGACTTTGGCCGGATGGCTGACAAGACCGGAGATGTGAAAGAGGGCAAGAAAAGGAAGGGGAAAACCAGAAGAAATAAATAAATGCACGATAAGAAAAAAGAAAGGGACAAAGAAGCTCTTTAATGATCATATCAAAGCCTGCGTCTGTTGAATTTAGACAAATGAATCGCGCCTTTTTAAGCCTTGAGTTATTGTGTTGTAACGTCGTGTAAAATAACATTTCATCAGGAAGCATCATTGTGAAATCACTCCTCATCCGCCGGAGAAGTCTTTGTTGACATCATTAGCTCTTGGATGTGGGGTTAGCCCAGCAACTCGGTGAAATCCTTCAGTAAATGAAATGTGACTGAGGCTGCAGGTGTGAGGGCGTCAGACTGGGTGTTAATCAGGAGGCTGGAGGAGCAGACTGTAAGCATATACTACTGTCAGATCTCCAAACCCATGCAATCTGTTATTATCTCTCCCTCACTGAGTGGCATGCTGTGAATTTCAAGGTAATGTGGAAACTCATCAGGCCTTCAGTTATTGTAATTTCAGCCCCCGAGTGCAGTGTAATGTAATAGTAATGTCTGGATAAAATTAGCGTAAGGGCACAGCAACATTCATCTATCCACTCACTATACTGTTTCATAGGTAAAAGAGAGAGGAGACCTGACAATATATATTGTTCCAGTGATGGAGTTAGCCAGGTGTAGTGTTGCATAGATTCATTGATTTTAGTGGTATTCAGTTGCTTGGAAGTTAAACTGTGTTCATTCCGTTTGATATTTCTTTTTGCTGACTCGAAGATTTCTGAGTTCCCAATAACAAAAATATTGCATTTATAGAAGTGCCTGTAGGCTGTAACCGTACACTCTAGTGAAGTATATTTAGGTCTATTATTTGTATATTTGATTCTTTTGAGTAACATATAGCACACGGGGTATTTAAGTCTTGCTGACTCAGATTATAGAGCCACTGCAAGGTTTGTGTTACATTATTGCTCTGTTACAAAGACGTAGGATTAGATGTTTAAGAATTTAGTCATTTAAATTGCACCCGTAGGATCAAATGGTTCAAATGATTACTTTGAATCTCGGGCAATATAATTAAATTGTATTCTACATAGTGAATTTGTAACCAAATGTGGTGTAAAGTTTCTAATGAGATGCAGTTCAGTGTTTCTAAACTGCCAATTTCAGTTTATCAGCAAGCTTTATTATCTGTGGGGTTAGGATAACCCTAGTGTGTTATTTGCAGTAACTGTAATATTGCCATCAACAGTAAAATCCTATGTTGTATTGTAATGTATTGAAAGCTGTATATTTTGTAGTTTCTGAGATGTCTGGTGAAAACACCAGTATTTTTTAATACCAAGATTTTTTTCCAGATAATCTATTTCCAGTCCAAAACTAAGAAATGATCTCTCCAACCTCAGCCATTCGAAGAATAAGTGAGCTAATTAAGTGTCATCGAGGTTATGAAAATCTTACATAGACAAATCCATTTTAAGATTTTTCCATGTAATAAGGCAGGTTCGAGACACCAACAATACATTCTGTAATACATTTATTTTAGAAAGGACCCTCATCAAGTTTCAGACAGACGTACAGGAATTTATGTTCAATAAAACTGGGCTTTCCTTTCCCCTTGTGGAGAAAGACAATATAACTAAATTTGAACATAACATTAACTCTTTTTGTGTTATTGTCATAACATCATAGTGTTACATTTAACATAGACGGAGCAAAAGTCATCCCCAATTATTAATGTCTTGTTAATGTGTACATGTCAGCGTGCAGCTGCAGAATCGTTTGATTTCTAGTTTATCAGCATACGAAGCCACCAAATATATAAGAGTACAAAGGTCACGGCCTCAGCGTCCTGGCATTATTGCTGCAAGCAAGAAATGACCATGTAGGAGATGTGTGGTAAGTGCTAGAGAAAGAAATCAATAACAAGGAGAGGGGGGGGATGAGGATCAACTGCTGGAATCAGACAAGATGCTGGTAATGGCCAGCATGGAATCCAAGTGCTGGTTTATTCATAGCTAAGTGGCTAGCAAGATTTTCCATAAACAGAGAATGACACGTCTAATATAAATTAAACAAGAGAAATAGAAGATTAGAAGACTGACTTCAACCAAAATCATCTCAATGAATAAATACCATCCTGGTCTGTAACATCCATTATCACAATAGGGACCTTATGGTTGATAGGCTGCTTGTATCAAGCAATAAATGTATGAAGTAGCCTGATGTGAACCAGAGCTAGCAGCTCATTGACAGGACTCTTATAAGACAGTGACTCCTCTGCAGTAATGTCAGTTACCAGGAGCTGCTTTATCTGCCTCTTTGTCTGGAAAGAGTTCAGTGCAGACCAGCCGTCTGAAGGAACCAGAGCCAGATCACCGCCACATGACAACAAACTCCTCTTTGGCCTTCTGCAGCTAAAAAAAGACAGAAAAGACTAAACCTTTGTCCAAGCACAGCTAGCATTATTTTTAGAGCTATTCAGAAGGTTTGCCCACATTGCACTTTGATGACTATAAAATGAAATTTGAAGTCAGACCTCTCTGTAAACTGCTCTCTGGTGTGTCTCTGCGTCCGTACTGGTTCGCAGTGACACGTGGATTTTAAATGATGCTTTCGTGAAGGCCTTTAACCAGGAGAGTAAATGGTCCATAGAGAGCTGAAAATGCTTCCACTCTTTCCTCTCTCCACCTAATCTTGTACTTTTCTTCTGTCATTGCCTGTAATTGCCTTCTGTAATTGTTATTACCTCAAACCTCCTATTTGCTCCTCCTCATCCTCTGCCCATGGTAACCCCCTCCCTCCTCCAGGTCATTTGTTTCTCACTCTTCTGCCTTATCGAACACTTCTACAGTTTTTGAAAGCACACATACATTTTGGTAACATACAGAATTTATCATACTGTTGTTGTACACATGAACAAATAATCTCTGACTGTTACCCCTGCTCCCCGTCAGGCCTCTAAGAATACTAACCTCCTGCTTCTCCCCCCTTGTTTCCTCCAGGCGGACGCTAAGATGGTGTGCGATGTGGTCAGTCGTATGGAGGACACAGAGCCTTACTCCGCCGAGCTGCTCTCCGCCATGATGCGCCTGTGGTCCGACTCAGGCATCCAGGAGTGTTTCAGCCGCGCCCGCGAGTACCAGCTCAACGACTCAGCGCAGTAGTACGTACAGTGCATGTGGCTATTTGTGTGTTTTTTGGCTATCTGATCAATTCCTACCTTCAGGCAGACTGTCTTATTCCCCTTGAAAGTACATTAACAAAGCCAAGTATAAGCCTAAGCACACAAGTAGAGAGTCAGAGTTTGCTTAATGGCATCACTTCATATGTCAAGTCAGCATTGTTCCTCCGCAGTTTATAGAGATGTAGTTAACCCTGTGTCCCTTTTAATGGGTTCAGAAGAGAAAGCTGGCACAGTCATCTGCACACACATTATAGTCAACACAACACAGAAGAAAATTAAGTTAAATGTATATACTGTGAGAAAATGGCAGGGTGGATGGGCTTCTTATGGTGCACTCAGTGTGTGCAGTGAGTGTGTGGGTGAGAGACAGGCTGTGTGTCTGCGCTCAGGACAGACAGGTGTGCTGGAGCCAGGTTAGCAAACGTACATTAGGAGCAACAGTTTGTCACAAACTAAAGCCAAGCAGAGTAGCCACAACTTCGGCCTGCAGTAGTAAGAACCCCAGTCTGTGAGCAGGTTGTTTCAGACACAGCCATATATTTCTAAATTCAGCAGGTGAATCTGAGATAACAAGGCAACAAGTTATCATCAAAATATGCTTCTTTTTTTACATATTTCAATAGCTGGAAGAGATGTAAAATAGGGGTGGTTTATCTGTTTTAGCAGACAAAGTAAAATGTCCATAATTAGTGAATATGTCAAATATTAAGCAAGCAAATGGGTAGGCAGTTACGGGAGGAGTGTGCGTGTGCGCGTGTGTGTGTGTTAAGATAATTGTTACAGAGGTAAATGTGACAGTTATTTGCAATATTGATTCTGGGTGAGTCCTAGTGTAATTTATATCTAATTAGCACCGTCAGCTGAGAAAGCAGAAACTGAATTTGTGCACATTTACACTATGTGCAAGTGTGTCTTTATAGTGAAGGATGGGACAAAACAGTATGTGTTGTGAATTTGATGGTGTTTGTGTTGTGCCATCAGAAATACCACATCACTGACTCAGCACAGTGTGGGTGTGTGGGTGTGTGTGTGTGTGTGTGTGTGTGTGTGTGTGTGTGTTATTCCACCTTCCCAGCTGAGTCCTGATTTTCTAAGGCCAGATCAATACATCCCCCTCTAACCCACTCACCATAATAAAAGACAAAAGTCAAAACACACTCGCACACAACACTATTTGTTTGTAATCTTCTAAATGCGATCATACATGAGCTATTACGACACACAGTCAATCACCATTACAAGTAGCAGGCCTGATTTATGCTGAGTGCCTCCGTGTGGGTGGAGAGAGAGAGACAGCAGGAGGAACACAGCGAGGGATTGAGAGGGGGAGGGGGGCAGGGAGTTATTTCCCTCAAGTGCCATGTTTGTGCGTGTAGCCCTTGTTTAATTGTGCACCATACATCCAACGAAATTACACAGTGACATAAAGAGAAACTGAAGCAGAGTGACAGATGGAGTCAGAAGTCTGTGCTGCGGTGTGCAGTACATACTGTACGTTACACCACCCTCATTAGCTCTAACCTTGGGTGCAGTGAATGTATCTTGTGTTTTTCTTTAGGTGATGCATTGACCACTTAACATGAATTCATATTAAACATCATTCTCAGCTTTACCAAACCAATACACTTAAAGTCATGTGACAACTGGCAACAGTGCATTTTAATGGGCGAAACATCAAGTATGCTTATATGGAAATAATATTGAATAATATTTATGTTAGTGAGTCATAATATTCATCCAGGGGAAGTTATGCAAAATGTTATGCTTGCCTGCCTTTGGATTTCTAGTATGTTACTGGGATCAGTTAACTGTTTGGCACAGTTTGTTAGTGAGGTAATCTTAAAATTTCAGGATTTTCTGACATGCGAGGCAGCAGGATGTGCCTGAAATCCTCAACATGTGCCAAGATGTGAGTAATTTGTGCGCACCAACTCCACACTACAAATGTTATTCATGCCACAGTCGGGGAAAATAACGGCAGGTGTTTGGCAAAATCCTGTATTAGGACACGTCAAACATTGTACAGGTCTACAGTTTAACCACCATTCTAAGTGAGTGTGTATCCAGAGCAGCAATACTTCTGCTTCCTGTTACATTACATCTGATGCAACAAACCCCAAGCAAGGGAGACATTCACTGTTAAAGCAGACACTGGTTTCTAAGTGTCCATTTTTGTACATCATTTGTGGATTATGCCTTTGTGCCTCATTATGCATGATTTCTTACTAAGAATTCAGAGGCAATAGTCAGTTAAAAAAACAGAAAAATACCTAGCGTTAGAACTGACTAAAATGAGAAGATACCACATCTGCAGGTGTGATCAACATGCACCATTAGGGTGGGAATCTACCGGCTGAAATAAGCGTCCAGAAGCAAAGCTGATGCAGACATAGAGGCTACGTTAAACAGAATACAATGCGGGGAGCAGAGAAGACAGAGAAAACACAGAGAAAGAGCAGGAAAGATATCGAGAGATAAGAGGAGGAAACTTTAAGAAGTTCAGCACAGGCTTGGACAAAGGCAATGCATCAAAATGACGAATGATACAGAATGAGAGAGATGAGAAGTGAGACTAAAAAGGTAAACACAAGGGTGAGTCAGTTAGTCCAAAAATGACGAGAGAGCAAGAAAAGATGGAGAGCAGGAGACTTGCAGTTCCTTGTTTCTCATTGTGGCAAATATAGTCCTATCAGCATTTACATGTGGTCAATTAACTTGAAGAACATCCGCTCTGTCTGTGTGTGTGTTGTGTGTGTGGGTGTGTGCCTGTGTGTGTCTATTTGTGTGTCTGTGTTAAATGTCACATTAAAGATTGATGCACACTTCCTATTATGTTGTGGCCTGTGGAGCAGAACAGGCCAACCAGCCAATGAACTGATAGGACAGATGTCACATGATCGGACCACACTCCGTTTGGCTGTGCGTATGTGTGTCTTTCTTGAAAATCCCCAACAGCAGAAGAAAGTCAATATTTCTCCAAAGCTGAGATATTTTGTCAGTTTCTCCTTTGGTAAGACAGTTTTCCACTTGCCAGGTGTGACCGTTGGGCTAAAGGTTAGGTATTTAGTAAAGACGATTATGACACACACGTGTGTGTGTGTGTGTGTGTGTGTGGTCACACATGCATGTAATGTGTATTTGTATGACATAGAAAGCAGAACGCTCTATTCAGAGAGAAGCAAGTACTGCCTAAAGCCATCTCTCTCTCTCTCTCTCTCTCTCTCTCTCTCTCTCTCTCTCTCTCTCTCTCTCTCTCTCCCTCTCTCTCTCCCTCTCTCTCTCTCTCCTTCTCTACCTCTGTGCAAATGCCCTGCATGTACTGACCTATTTATCACAATACACATACACTGTTTATGATGTACATCCCCTGCTTTTGTAACATCGTCTTATGCATGTATCCATTTGGCCTCCATTAAAACACACATCCTCCATATACACACACATTCAATGGAATTAAAATGCCAGATGAAGTAGTTGAATGGACACTGGACCAGAGCATGGCTGTGGTGCTTTGGTTTATTACACTGAAAGACTGCAGGAACAGATAGATCAAGTGCATAGTCGCCACTAATGAAGGTAATCTGAGTATACTTGTTTAGTAACTTGTTAACTAACTGAAATTAATTGTCAAATAAAATGGCTTCATTCTCCATTCTTTACTGCAGATACTGATTCCATTGCATTTGATTATTTAACATCAATGAACTTCTTACAGAGTAATAATGTAAAGCAACTTCAGCCACATTGATTTTAATAGATAAACAGAGTGCATCCTGGTGCTGCAGGTGCTGCTAATTCTTTTAAATTTTACATGCTTTTCTTCATGAAACACTAAAATACTAAAACACTTCCAACATGAAATGTCCTTGTTTCTCATCTTCTCTGGGATAAATCATGACGGGGCCCGTTACTCTTATGTTGCATCATGTCGCTGCAGCTTCCATAGAGGTCACAAGTGGAAGTTGTAAATATGTGTCACAACAGTTACAGTAGGGGAGACGTCTGCCCATCTAAAAGCTGGTTCGTGACAAATCTCCTTTGGGCTGATACTGTAAAAAAACATACAGGCCATTAAAATTATGTTTTATACACTTGCAGATACAGTATGATGCTATATTTTGAAAGATCACCTACATGCTGTTGATAATAAGTGAAATCCATTTACTAATGACACAGAAGCTGGGAAAGTTTAAAATGGATGTTCCTGTCCCGCCTCAGCTTCCTGTTCTTGTACATTCTCTGGTTTCCCCCCCAAAATACAAAAAGACTACCAGTCCTCAGTTGATGTTAATGACTGAACAGTACGCTGACTCTTTTTACACATTACATGCAACAATACTGCAGGCTACTGAAAACAGAGGAGTCTGTGAGAGAAAGAGGGAGGGTGGAGGGCGTGTTAACAGAGTGTCGAGAGAGTGATGCCGAATATCGCAGCTTGTCGGAAGAACTCTTTTCTGTGCTGGAAATACACACACACACACACACACACACACACACACACACACACGGTCATCCTTGTCTTTATCACCACAGAGAAAACATTCTCTCCGGTTGTCTGTCCTTTGTGCAGATCTATAATACAGTACATCACCAGGGAAATGACTGAAGCGCACACTGGGCTCTGGTATTAATCGACTTTGTGCACCGTGATGAGTAATATCAGGATGAGTAAAAGGACTAATGCAGTGGTGTTCTACATACTGTACATCTAAAAACCAGGCAAGCATTCAAAAGTCATTAGCCTGCCCAGGCATGATTTAATGTGATTTACATTGCCGTGGGGGCTCAGAGGGCAGCAGTTCCATCCATGAAATAATGTCAGCATTTGTGTTAATGTGAGTTCATATGAAAAATATTTATCTGAAAAGTGACTGCAGGGTGCACACAGCGAGCAGGAGCAGCTTCCCGTGGTGCTAAAGGTCATGAAAGTCACATCAGTGAGCCCAACAACAACGGCAACTTTGACTGACCTTTCTTACGCACTAGTCAAATATTTAAGTGCAGCCTACTAGTGTGTTCTTCAGGCATTCAGGAAAGAGAGAAAGATGAGATGAAGAGATACTTTAGTGGTCAAACGTTAAGGACAACAATCAATGACTTCTAGTTTACAGCTTGAGAAGGTGGTGATTTTAGTTAGTTAGTAGACTTTAGTAGGAAAGTTTATAGGGCTGCAACCAGCGATTATAATCATCAATTAGTCTGCTGAATCCTGATATACCAATTAATCATGTAGTTTATAAAATGTCGTAAAGTAGGGAAAAATGTCATTCATGAATTCCCAGAGCCCAACATGACATTTTCAAATGTCTTTGTTTATATGACCAACAATCCACAAACCAAAGATGTTCAGTTTACTATCATATATCACAAAGAAAGGCATCAAATCCTCACATTTGAGAAGCTGAAACCAGTCAATTTGCCATTTTTGTTTAAAAAATTACATTATATGTCTGTAATGTCCAAACTTACAATTTAACTGTTTCTTACTGACATAAAGTATGTGATTCAGTAAGTGATGAAGGACTGCTGCTACAGGCGATGATGGTAGGGAGAGCCTGAAGTTCTTCTCAGATGTGTCTGTGTGTCGCTTAGTGTAGATCTGTTATATTCGATATTCACATTGATTCTGTTCAAACATGACAACATGGAGCCGCAATGCTTGAAATATTGTTACTGCTGTTAAAACAGCAATTTTGAAAAATATAAAAATGACTACATGACTATAGAACATTTGCACAGTCCAACAGCATCTGGCTTTGTGAATTTCATAAAAGTGTGATTTTGTTGTATTAGAATGATTTGGATTGACCAGCTGTTGATGTGTCAATCATCATACTGTGGAAAGTAGTTAGCAGAGCTGTTTAACCTTTTAAAAGGGAAAAATGTTTTTTACACTTTAAATACAGTCATAACATTATGATGTCAGAGTGTCTAAGGTCCTGCAGCACCTTTGCCTCATTGTGGCCCAGGAAAAAAAACAGACTTTTTGCTCTCACATTCTCTTAGTCCCCCCCCCCCCCCCCCCCCCTTCATCTCTCTCTATCTACTTCCTCTCCAACTCCAGCCCATATTCCTTTCTGTGTAATCAATAGTTGTTATCACTGAAGCTGTGTGAGTGTGTGAGTGTGCGGTGTGCCAAACGCTTCTTGTTACCATCGGCCCAGTATCGCCTCCCTCTCTAGCCTTTAGTTTTTTCTCTCGTTCTCAGTAACTCAGCATCCATTTAAAAGTTCCGATACAACGCTCTCCCCAATAAATCCAAACTTCACATCCATTACACTAAATGGATGCATGGTCTGGGTATGTGTTCCTCTCATCTCTCCTGCTCCTCTGTCTTCCTGTCAGCCTGTCTCTGTCAGCTTAGAATACTAATAATGTCTGAAGGGTCGGTGTGTGGAAAAATAACTTGTATTGCTGAGACCTCACTCGGCACTCCGTTTTTAGAAGTGAAACTGTTTTTCAGAAGGGAGCATGTAAGGGATGATACCCTGCAAGGTGGGCAGAGGCCACATGGCAATAAAAGAACATAATGGACACCTGCCTGCCAGTCAGAATAAAGGGTTCTCAGTGGCTGTGGTGTAAAAGTGAATATGTAATCAAGTCACAGTTCTTTCTTCAGCATCTCCCTTATTCTTTGCTTGATGGTAGTGTGGATTGATACAGGAGGTAAAGTAATAATCCCTCAGCCAGAGAGCTGCCCTGCAAAGGCTGTGAGATGAATCACTGAACTGTAGAGTTCAGGATTATTTGATTTATACTTCTACATTAACAAATAAAGGTCCACTTCCAGGGATATTCCATTACATAACTGAACAGAGTCATCTCATCCACCCACTTCCCTGTATCACTTCTTACTTAGTGGCAAATAGGCACGGTTACTTGGTTTCCATATGCATTTCATCAGCCAACCAAGGTGGACGGCCTTTATTCATTACATGTGGAGGAACTAGGCAGATAAGGGAAATTTGTTTGATGGTGGAACATGAAAAATTGTCCACTTGCAGCTTGAAGCTACCAACAAAGATTTCCTGTTCTCCAGTAAGTAAGACTAATTATAATCCCATAACCTCCCAGAGAGGAGGCAGGTAGAGGACAGAAACTGACCCCACTGCAGCCAGTAGAGTAGCACATTTACTATCATTACTAATGACAGTAATCCAGTGAGTGGGTGGCATATTGTGCTTGTTATGAAATGAGTACAGTTTCACCCACCTGAACCTAACATACTGTATATTATTACAATGTAACGCAAAGTGGAGCACAGCAAACAACTGCATCCATTTTAAGTGATCATCCTCCAACTGCTTAAGCTAACATGAGACTAAAAGATGAGAAGCACAGAGCTGCTAGTGGATTTGTGGCAGACTTCAAAGGAGGAGAAGAATCTTCTGAAACCAGTTGATGGCTGCAGACATGATGGCGTGCTAAAAGACTGAGCCTTAAGCGACATGGTCCATACAGACATGGAAGCACAGAAACAGCATTGTTCTAGTATAGCAGAGTTGAGTTTGTTAGTCCTAGTGTCATGATTATTAGTTAAGTGTACCAGCTAAGAGCAGACTGTTATTTTGGTTTAACTCTCTCACTGCAGCCCAATGCACACTGAAATCTAACTAGAAATCAATCTAGCTAGATGTAGATTGCTGCTGATCTACCATTGTGTCTTTGTTGTGTGTGTCTGTGTGCAGCTACCTAGACAGCCTAGATCGGATCGGTGCGGCAGACTACCAGCCCACAGAGCAGGACATCCTGAGGACCCGAGTGAAGACCACAGGCATCGTCGAGACACACTTTACCTTCAAAAACCTCCACTTCAGGTCAGTATTAACTCGGTGACAGTCGCATCTGTAGCTTTGTCCTCTTTGTCTTTTCCTGTCACCAACACTGTACTCATCTCTCTGTCTGCTTCTCTAGCCATGCATACAGCAGGAACTGCAGTCTGTAATTAATAAGATTAAATGCTTTAAACAAGTGTCTATATTTATGATTGAGTGCCTTTTTTAATGAGAGCTGATTCAATTAGAGCAAGGAGCTGTGGGAATGATGATAGAAAGGAGGGGTGTGTTGGGATGGCAGCAGGAAAGGGAAGCGAAAAGATGGGAGGAGTATTTTCCTGACCTCTTAATGCCATTGCCATATTTCTGCCCCTGTTGTGTGCGTGTGCATACACACACATAAACAAATGTGTTGGCAGGCAGAGCAGAGAGGTTAAAAAACTGTAGACACCAGTTATTTTTCTGGATGGACGCACCATCACTCTCCAACTTTGTCTCACTGTCTATCCTAATCTCTTCTCGTGTACATATGCCATTTATTGTGTGTTCTGATACACACTCAGACACACACTCAATTTAAACATGCAGAGAAACGTTACCCTCTGCTGAACGATGCTTTCTCCTGTATCTCTTACAGTCGAGCAGGCGGTCACTGGGTGTGTTTTTGTTGAGAAGCCTAAATATTGTCAGCTCAATTGCTATTACTGGCAGTCAGGCAGTGTGTGGGAGTCTACAGTGTTCCTGCACTGGGTGTAACCCATCAGCCAACCTACCAATATAGCCATCACATGCAGGACTGGGTTCATTTCACTTTGGATTCACTCCTCTCCGGTAGTGGTTTTTCTAACATATTTTAAAAGCCACATAAATGTAAGTTTTACATGAGAAAGTGGTCATTTCAAGCTTATGAAGACGAGGTGAATTACAGTTCAAAATCTCCCAGGGTAAGGGCATCTTTTAGATGGCTGAGGGAAGGAAACTCTCATATGGCTAGTATAGTCCATATGGTCGCAGTCTTTTTACTGAGCACAAACCCTTTGATACCCCACATCAACAGTACATCCAGTTGATAATTAGATGAAAATGCTGGAATTTATGAGATCCCAAATCTCTCCTCAGAGACACTGACTGAGCTTTTTGGACGCAGAGAAAGTAAATGAAAGTATGAGAGGGAGACTCACGGGGCACACACACAGGTGTAGAAACAACAAGTCGGCTAATAAACCCCAAGGTTCACCATTTTATGGCCTGGAAGACGGCCAGAATTGTCACATTTGTAAGTAAGCTGCTAGAATAATGAGCCAACGGAAAGAGGGAAACCAGAGACAGGCGCAGTCTATGAATGGACTTAAAGAAGCTACTTAGTTTGGCTGTGAGCTACAGCTGAAAGGTAAACGTGTGTGTGTGTTTGTGTATACATGTGTTTATTCTCCTATGTCTCCGCGTCCATCAGGCTGTTTGATGTGGGAGGTCAGAGGTCGGAGAGGAAGAAGTGGATCCACTGTTTCGAGGATGTCACAGCCATCATTTTCTGTGTGGCACTCAGCGGATACGACCAGGTGCTGCATGAGGACGAGACCACGGTAAGGGCAGATGTTCTCATGCAGATGCTCTGTCTCCCCCCCCCCTCCTCCCATTTATGAATATTGGAACACACCTTTAAAGGAATCTATCAACTTGCATCAGCAATGTTATACACTCAGGATGTGGGACAGCATGGGTAACAGTCCTCTAATACATGCTGACAGGGGTATAAAGATAGAACACATGCTTGCTCTATATGTAGAAACAATGTGTAAGCTGACATTAAACACAGTCTGAGACATGGAGGGATAAATGTCTGTGGTTCTCTTTGAAGAGCCTCTAAATGAATAAATAAGACATGAAAGTCTTACAATATTTATAGTTTCATTTTGTATATTAACTTAATAGACTGTGTCAGGAATGACAGACTTGCCCCAAAATTCCAAAGGGCATATCTTCATCTGGCTGCGGTCTGGTTTTGCTCTGTCCTCGGAGCAGAGTGTTTTGCCAAGCTAATCAGTTGACCTGTTCATATTTTGTTGATTTGGTTATTTTTACTTTTATTTTCATGCTTTTAACATGAGCAAGCAGGCTACATTTCTCACTCTGTCTGTTTGGCCTGTATATTGTAGTTATTTCCTACTTCGTTGTGTGGTAGCCTACAAGCAGCAGGCCAAAGTGAAAGTGTTTTTCTACTTTTAAGATGAACCTCTCGCTGTTCATGGTGTTAAAAAAACCTCAGTTGACGTGTGGCCTGGTGCCACCGCTTATGAAATAATATTGATGTAGTGATGGGAAATCAATCAATCTTTATTTATGTTGTGTTATCTCAACACGCTTTCCATAAAGAGCAGGTCTAGACCAAACTCTTTAATTAAGAGAGAAACCCAACATTGAAAATGTACTGGATTCTCTATGCTTCGTCATGCCCTACTCAGTCTCGTGGCACCTCTGGTGGAATTACAAGCATTAACAAGAGTGGCCATCATCAGCTCCAGCGGTTGCATCGCAGCCTGAATGCACACACTGGAATTTAGTCATTGCAGACAAACTCATCTACTTTCTTCTTTTATCTCATTTTGCATCTATCTAAACACACGGTGTTATTGAATAATACCGAAGCATCAGCAGCACAATGTAAATTTCAGGGGAATTCTAAGGTGTTTCTCCTCTTGATACACTATCTTCCTTCTATTGTTGAACTCTAACATCATAACAGAACATGTAAATGAATCAATGGAATACCACCCAGAGCCGCATTTAAAACACTTTTTGGGCTTTGTTTAACAAATCACTAAGTCCAACAATGCTCCACCTCCGGTGAACAGACGATGGCTTCAATACAGTTCGATGGTTTCAATGCAAAAACACAAGGAGACCCTGTCATTGTGTGCTATGTTTCTCTATGCAAACCATTATTGCCTCCATTCAGAAATGCAAACTAAACTGCATCCTGGGCAAAGCAAATGAGCTGTTTTAAATAATGAAAATAACATGTAGAGTATCTTAAGTATGTTGGTTTGCTCTAAAGCCAAATTATGGCGACAGCGGTTATGTTATGGGATTTGTTGATTTGATCTGGATCAAGTAAGAAGCTTCTCAACACAAGGCCACAGTCTGCCATGTGGCTGCAAAGATGATGCCATGTAACGTAAAACAAATAAGCTGATTTGAATGCACGGCGCTCACTGCTATTTATAAGCCTAAAGTGTATCCTTGGAGAATTCCATGCTGGGAAATTGTGTTCAGTAGCTGCTCTATTTATGCAGATGTCGTCAAGCCTCCCGCTGAGCTGGGAGCACCAGAAGAACGTCAGTTGAGGAGAGAAAATGTCCATCATAAAACCCACTCACTAACAGCTTCTAGTTTGTGCGCTGCACGTCTGAGCCCATTTAGTTGGTGCGTGATATGTTTTGTCGGCACTGTAAGGCCATGGTGATATTTTGAGCACATCTGCTTTTGTGTTTGATAGCAGAATCTGTCTCAGTTACATACAACATTAACAGTAAACAGGGTTTCCATCCCTAAACATTAAAGGGAAATTGCGCATTTCTACACTCACTATTTCTATCTATCTATTGTAAAAGAGACAAATAAACCATGTTTTCCTCTGACAGTAGCTCAGTATATCTGACTGTGGTGCAGTGATGATGATCATGACTTACCATGATACTGTGACCACAACCCACAGCCAAAATGCATCTGTGTGCATCTGTGTTCTGATCAACATTGTGTTTTCATTTAAAGCAAACACTAGAGTGAGAGTTATAATTATCAGGCGGATAACCAAATGTTTTTCTGTAAGCCCCCACATCCTCTGTCAGACACACTACCAGGCGTGTGATTCAAAAATTACAAGTACAGCACACAGTTAAAATATTGTACAATCAGACAGGGACGATCACCCACTCCTCCGTAATGGGAGTAATAATGTAATATATACGGTATATGCCTTGTGGGCAGTCCATTACATTTAATGAGTGTTTTTCCATAACACTCATCTAGTGTGGACAGGGGGGAAGGGGATCTAGAGGTGGATCTTTTCTGATAACATCTACTTTATTAGTATACCAGCTTCTTACAACTTAAACTAACACATTTACAATTCATACTGTGTGATTAGGGTTAACTCTTTATTTTACATGAACCCATTGCTCACACATGCATGTCAAAATGTCTTGAGTTCTCAGTGGGGACTTCCAGTACATCAGGACATATGACGGCATGTTCTTGGGTGGGCCGAAAGAGGTTACTGGAGATTCCTGAAGTCATGTGACTAGTACTATGTGCAGTATAGTCAGAGAAATAGAAAACTTGTAGATGACATGGTCGACATTTACGTTGATTTTTTTTTAGCATTAAGTAAGAAACGAAACAGAAAGTTGTTCTGCTGAAACAGAAACCTTCCATTATAAAACACTAATTAATGATATGATTATCTGAATTAATGCGTTCTGAAGCAGCAGAAAATGGATTATGGTGTAACATCTCCTGAAAGCCTGCAATCCGATCCAAAAATATTTTAACTAACATGACCGACCACTGGCAAGGGAACCAAACAAATGTGCGAGCTCATGTTTTATTTGCTCCGGCAGATAGTCTGCTCCCTCTCTCGTTCAACCATCCTGGCCCAAATCGGCCCAGTCACACCTGTTTATCTAACATGGGCCGAGTCCGATACAATGACTGACAGAGGAGCGCCAGTTGGGCAGTTTTTCGTTAACTACCAAGATGGCTGCCGCTGAGGTGGAACATTGTGTTGAATCCACTATCATGTCAGAATTAAACGAACTGAACAGTTCATTTCCTCTTAAAGAAGAACAAACAACTGCACTTCAGGCGTTTGTTGATAAGAAAGATGTGTTTGCTGTACCTCCGAGAGGATTTACATTTTGTTTCTGTGGTTGGTTGAAGGTCTATCCAATTTGGTCCCAAGACATTTTGATCTGCGCACATTGATAAACACTCCTTGCGAATCGAAATGAACTGAGGTTCCAAACTAATTTGCATTAGAGCAGTGGTCTAACAAACGATGCCATCTTAAAGGCTTTTTTTGGGGAAACTGAAACCAATGCTTTTTAAAACTCAGCACCAGCAGATTCCCTGCCATTTGCATTGCCTGCACAACATGATATGGTATCGTCAGTTTGTGAGCTGACGGAACAGGTTGCCCGTTTTGTTTGTGAAATTAGTTTTGAGACGAGTAAAGGAATACCTGGCCTCATGTCAAATGTTTTGATTGTATTCATATAAACATCTGTTTGTTGTATGGTCACACACACACACACACACACACACAGTACAACATACACGACTTTCGCTTTGTAATTCCCTTCTGTCTGTTGAGGAACTGCTTGCATTGTGTTTTTCTCTGCCTACCCTTGTCTTGTTTTTGTGAGAACACGCAGACAAACGCACACAGACTACTCTCTGAAATGACAATGGCTCTGGATGAACAATGTCTGGATAAAATCCCGTCCTCCTGCCTCTAAACACTTTTTTTTCCAGCACTCTTGGTGTGTGTGTGTGTGTGTGTGTCTGTGTTTGGGGGATTTGTATAAAGGAAGTGGGACATGTCTGGGTGGGCGGGTCCCTTGCATTTTCTGTTCCTGCTCTAAGCTCCGCCCTGCAGCATCTCTGGCTCCTTCCACTCCTCCTGTCACTCTCGCCATCGACTGTCCTCTCTAACCAATCAGCAGTCAGATCTTCTACAGATGCTCCACCCACAGACAGGTACGAACCCCCTGATAGGTTGATACATTCACAACAAGTTGAAAGCAGCGTCTCTTTCTGTTTGTGAACCAAAGAATTGAATGTACGTGTGTGTTGTTTTCAGTTCCAGTTTTCATGCCATCAGTCTTTCTATCTGTATTTGTCTGTCATTTTTCTATCTGACCTTCTGATCACTCCGTTATTCCTCTAAATTATTGTACTGGCTATTTAAACCTCCTCTCTTCTGTCATTCTATTGTATGTGAGGCTGCACTGCCTCAATGTACTTATCTACAGTTCTACTTATCTACAGCATTAGAGGATCATAACCAGAGAGACACTGCTTTCAACTCAATCTCAAACAGTCGGAGTCTGATCTGTTTTTCATCACTGGGCACTTTCATATGCAGTATGTACAGGTGATTTGTGATTAAGTACTGTTTTTGCATGAGCACTAATAAGTAAAGCCAGCAGCCACTTTGTTTTCCATCACTTTTAGATTAAATTTGCAAACAGAGCGGTGGATTGTGGGGAGAATTATTAAAGGTACCCTGATATATGAAACACACTCCCATTGCTAAAAACTCAATTTGGAGGGACAGAAATCCCACAATCTACTAACATGAAAATGCCTAATGATGAAAAATATAAAAGACTAAAATTCATTTAATCTTTAATTTATTAATCATCATTTTTGGCAATCAACTAAAGTTTTTACGTTTTTTTTTTTAACCATTTTAGATGAACTTTACATGCCAATTCAACAGTGTTTACATCTATGCATTATATTATGTTTTAATATAACATTTATTCCGTGTGTGTGTGTGTGTGTGTGTGTGTGTGTGTGTGTACACACACACACACACACACACACACACACACACACACACACACACACACACACACACACACACACAGTACATAAACCGCAGCTTGGAGTGAGCAGGTTTTATCCTCAATTTTCTTCATTGCTCTACAGTGCCCCCAGTGGTCCAAAGTTTCACCGAGTACCTTTAAGCTACAGTTCATTCCTGGTAGTATGATACATACTACTGTTAGAGTAGGCATTGGCTCACGGCTTTAAAGCTGAAAGTGCATGGCTTTGTTTAACTCGGCTGCAACAACCATCTTACTAATTATTTCTATTACTGATATGTTGATACACACATGCACACACACGAATGCTCACTCAACATGCAGCAGCAAAAAGCTGTGTCCATACACAGCAGGAACTCCCCAGTTCTTCTTTTCTGCTTTCTAATTTTGATTTTCTCAATTCCTTTGTGTTGTAATGGTTTGTATGCAGTAAGTGTGGTTGATTTGGCCTCTTGTGCTTTCTGAGCACATTTGCACAAATTCCGTATGCTTGCTCGGTTGATTTTTTTGTGGGTGTGTATATATTATATACTTGTATTTCAGAATCTGTGTCTCTGAGCATGGGGTGTGTTTTTAAAAGCCCATTTAACATCTCTTCTACAGAACCGCATGCACGAGTCTCTGAAGCTGTTTGATTCCATCTGTAACAACAAGTGGTTTAACGACACCTCCATCATTCTCTTCCTGAACAAGAAGGACATCTTTGAAAACAAGATCACCAAGTCACCACTGTCCACCTGCTTCCCTGAGTACACTGGTACATACCCATACGCTTGAGCGTGATAATCTATTACTAGTTTATTCCATAGACTGTATATAAAGGTTGACGAGATGACAGTTCCCCAAAAGGGAAGCCAAGCCATCTTGATTGAACCCTTGGTGGTTGTTGGCAATATAGGTCATAGGATGGGATATGGGCCAAGCCATAAAATCAAAGTACACAGTCAAATAAATCATGCCCAGCGATGATTTCTGTCATTTTACATTGAAAAATGAACACTTGAACTTCAGTGTGATAAGATCTGATACGTTTGGTTTAAATTAGCTATTGATGCTATAAAAAGGGGGTGTGACGTTAAGATACTCAATACCACGGCTCTAGCCCCGATCACTGCTGTTCATACTCTGCCTGTAAATGACGGCACCACTGCAATATGGCAGCGCCCTTATCTTTGATCTTCTTTGGCTTCATTTTTGTACAGAGGCACGCTGTCTGTCTTTATATACAGTCTGAAAGATTGGTGTGTACGATATGCTGTAGGACTGAATGGGCACTAGGAGGCACTGTGGCTGCTGAGGTAGAGCGCACCCCACCCAGGATTGACAAATATTTAAAGAGCAGGCGACTAATGAAGGACAAAAAGACCTAACTTTAAGATTTTCAATTTCCAATTTTGGCTAATTTCAAAGCATTTTAACACTAAACCCAACTCTAAAATCTAAACATTCAGGGGTGGTCAAGGGTGCTTTGTAATTGGGTCAATTGGGATTTTATGATATTAACCTTTTTAAAAACATATTTCCTTTAAATGGAAGTGTTTTTAGCTGATCCCATCGAAAAAGAAGCGGTGTTGTTAAGAGGCAAAGTGTCCCAGCTAGATGTCACTTGGTGGGGGACACTGGCTGCTCCTAACATAACATATTTGCAAATGCTTACATGTCATCTCACCAAATTAATATGGAGCTTCACGTGGCTTTTCCTGTTAAATTAGTGTTAATGGTCACAAATATAGTGTTTGTTTTTCAATCATGTCTTCCCAGCACACTCAGCACTCTCAGTACCAGTTGCTTCAATTAAGAAAACAGACAGCAACATTAATAATCTGTTTCAGCACTGACAGAGCAGAAAAGCCTGCAAACTTATTCAACTGTTCTAGCAGTTTGTGTCTCTCGACATGTATCTGATGTCTGCTGACGACTGCTAGTAAGCATTAGATACCCAACAGGTAGGGACAGACCAAACAGAGTAAGACTACTACTACTACTAATAATAATAATATTGATAATAATTATGATACTGATACTGATAATGATAGGGCTCAGTGAAAGAGTGAATGAAACAAGGAGTGTTACCATGAGTCCAAACAAGAGGAGCTGGAGTGTGGTAGATAGAAGAGAAAATGGGAGATAAGACAACGCAGGGGTAAACAAAAGAACGTGAGAGAGAGCAAGAGTGTGAGAAAATTAGGAAAAAGACAAAGCCAAAGTGTGGGAAAGCAAAATGGAGAGAGACCAAAACAGAAAGACTGTGAGAAAGAGAGAATTAGGATTCCAACCCTGTTTCCTCCTCTCTTCTCCTATTCTCTTCATCCTTTTAAATGGCCAGACCTCGTGGCTATTCTGATGAAGTTGCTGCTGAAGCAGACAGACAAACCACAGTGCTGCTAATGGCTGAGAGCCAGAGAGATGTTAGTGACACTTTGAGCCAAAATGACTCAAATCACTAAGATCTGACGCATTCCAAAAGCATTATAACACATTAAAGCTCTTGATTAAATCCACAGCATGCCAAATACTTGCATTACAAGCAGAACTAACTCTCACGGTTTATAATGGACTTGAACTAAAAGGGTCTACAGTAGATTTGGCACTGCTGTACAATGAATCAATATACAGCATGAATAATGGCTCCATCCTTTAGCCTCAAGGACCTCAATACTGTCACACTTGTTCTGTTGCTGTACAACGGCTATGACACATTGGCAATATTCAGAAACTGGAGGACTTTGCCAACAATAACAAGATAACATTTTTCCATCACGTTTCATTTGTCAGTCCAAAATCATCTGTCCATTTTGTCCGGAAAAAAATCATAATTTATTAAAGCTTGGCCAGCAGTGAGCACAGCCCCGTGTACACCTCAGCAGAATGTGTGCTGAGCTAGAGAGTCAAAGGTTAACTTTTCAGAAAGTATCAAAAAATAGTGCTGATACTGAAAATGTAGGATAGCCCACTGATATAGAGGTTCAGATAACACCAGCTTTTAAGCCTTCACCTCACTCCCACGACATGTCATCTGTCTCTGTGCCTCTCTCCTCAGGTCCAGACACTTACTTGGAGGGAATCGCCTACATTAAGTGTCAGTACGAGAGCAAGAACAAGTCAACCAACAAGGAGGTCTACTCCCATGTGACCTGCGCTACAGATACCAACAACATCCAGTTTGTCTTTGATGCTGTCACTGATGTCATCATAGCAAATAATCTGCGGGGGTGTGGCCTCTACTGATCATTCTGTTCAATGTCAGCCAATGGATGATGGGTGTGATTTTTTTGGCTACCTATGTAGTAACTGTTTGTACCACATAGGTGGTGCGGCCCAGAGCCCCATAAAATCAAGCCTTTGTGTGGTCCAACAACTTGACGTTAAATTATGAATTTGTTGGTTGGCTGGTTGAGACTTCTTTTTTACATCCTCTTAAGAACCAACGGCCAATTCTTGTAAAACTATACGTGTGTAGGTCTGTTACCAAATGTCTTTTTTTTACATTCGAAGCTTCGAATGTAGAAAAATGAACGGAAATCTCAGTTTGAGTAAAGTAATTCATCAGATTAAGATTGAACTGCTTTACTGACACTATTTGAGCTTCAGGTCTCTGTTGAAGTCACTGAATAACCAGAGGAGCTGTCTGGTATGTAATTTTTCTCATTTCAAAGTCTCTCTTGCTCTGTCACACTTTGCCGACCGATCTAAAGCTTACTCCATGGGTTGTTGCTAGTTTTTCTTGGTGACTCTTTAGAAGTCAGGCACATAAGGTGACAGCCTGCATATTGTGTCAACCACGATCGCGGACAGTCGAATTATCTACGGCTCAATTGGCAACAAATTAGCAGAGTTTTGGAAGCTAACTTTGATGCTAACTGTGCAGAAATACTGTAATGCTATACATCCAAGGGTTTCATCGGGGTTTGTATCACCACTGGAGATGGAGGGAGGCTCGGTGCGGCACAAACGCACATGAACATCCAGGCACAGGTGCACACTGGCACACTGTGCCTCAGACAGCCACCCCGTGCCAATTTAACATTAATTGAAGGTGCCAGGATCATTCTTATTGGTTTAAACAGAATAAACAGACATGCCAAAAAAAAGCTGGGCAGCATTCGAACGTTGACTTTAAAGTTCAAGTGTCAACGTTATTAACAAAGCTTCAAACTATTCAGTGCAGCCCTACTTCAGTGTTTAATTCTACCAAAACTCCAAATATTGCACAATATCTAGAGTCGAGTCGTCAGGGATACAAGGTTGCTGAGACTTGTTCGTAGATACAGCAGTGCCTTACTCAAAGACCTAGGCTGAATGCTAATTAAGCGTAGCCATCTTTAGGGGGTTTACAAGCAATGGGAGTCACTCACCTACCCCAAAGTATTCCTGCTCTGATACGTGCAGTGCACTCTTAGTGTCTGACTGCACATCTGTTAATTATGGAGCTCCAACATGGCCACTAATCAATCAGTTAATAAGACATTATGACCTAAATCATTCTGAATAAATGCAGAGAAAATATCATAGCAGTTGCTGCACCTGCTAAAAGGCTGCGACGGTGTGATGAGAGGGTATAGAAATAGTAACTGTAACGCTGAAATGAAAATATACTTGGAGAACAGTTTCAAATTGCCTGAATTGCTGTTGATAAATAAGAGCAAACCATTATGAAGTTTCCAAATAAGAAATTAACTTTTCATTATAAGTCAAAGTTTTAATTGTTTATGAACTAGTTTAAAATTGCATTAGTTTGTTTTTCTGTAATTTTTCACATGATGATTTGATATGTCAACTTTTAATAATGTCTTATTCATTGATTTAATATTGCCCATTTTATAGTTCATGTTAAACAGCGTGACCCAACGAGAAGGATCAGTTACCACAGTGTCCGTTCATCTCGTCCTGTCCTCCCCTGGCCTCAGATAAACACACAGACTCAAAACAGCCTCACATCGGTTTCAATACAGCAAAGTCTCGCTCTGTGAAAACTGAGGGGGAAGAGGGATTGTCAGAGCAGACTGTTTCGGAATATTTCCATTTACCAAATATCATCTTAAAGCCCCTGTGTAGGATTTGAACATTTCTGACTGTCGCGACTCCCAGTTAGTATAAAAGAAGACACTGTAGTAGGCAGCCTCAATGAAGGATTGCGCCAGTTTTGACTAGTTTTGTTTCATTTTTCTACAATCAAAAACTCATGCCTTCAGAGCCATTTGATGCTATGCTACAATCACATACACATGTAGTTTACGAAGAATTTCCATGTTGCAAAGGAACATTTGTGTCATTGTTACAAAACCTTAGTGTTTTGGCCGTGAGTGCATTTCATTTGGGAGTAAATTTGTGTTTTGTCCCTATAGAGTTATAGTATAATATAGAATTATGTATGTAATTGAAATTGTACTTTTGATCAAAGTCAGAAGAGACGAGCAGTGTAATTTCTTGCTTTTTTACCTTTACCTTAAATGTATACTTTATATTTAAATGCATAGTGAGGAAGTTGCTGCCATCATTCTTCATCCCTGTGGATGTCACTTCTGGTCATACTTTAGAAGAGAGAGTTTTATTTTAAACAGTTTTCCAGGCTCTCGGGATGCCGCATTCCTGGGTCGAAGAGCTACAAGAGATAGTGTTTTGACTCAACCACACAATTCCAAGATAATGCTTCAAAAGAACCATTGATTTTATGGGGCCCTGGAGCCACATCCATTGTGTGGAGCCACACCGTGTAATATCCCTGTTGTCCAGGACTCTGCCTTAATAAGCCAAAGGGTGAGTTTTGAAAGGTTGTATGCTGGTGAGTGCATTTGGTCCTCTGGGACTAGAATGTCAATCTTGTGACTATTGTGTTAGCCCCGATGCTTTGCTCTCTGCTGAGCTAGTTCAGTGCTTCTGCAGGATAGCAGTCCTCCCAGAGCTGCTGCAGAATTGAGGTTTGGCGTAGTGCACGGCTTGGTTCAAATGTAAAAGGACGTGCACAATTTATGGGAAGAGTTCAAATTCAAGCCTTTATGTTAAAGCCAAAGAAAGACATATAATAACAGCAAATATCTTCAGCTCCTCCTTTCTCCCTTTATAAGCAACAGTTACCGACATCACATAGAAACAGAGCTTTGTTTGTCTCTGGGACTCTGTTGAATTGACTGAGCTGAGTGTGTTTACAGCTTTACTGGTAGGAGTGCTCCCTGGCAAACTGAGGTAGAGAGCTTCTTTATTTATTTATGAGCAGGGCATTTGCTATATTCCACTCTTCCCTCAACTCTCAAATAGCAAGGCCGCATCTCCACCCTCTGCTCAAAGCAAGCTTAGTGATTTTTTTTTAAGAGGTAGATGACGTCATCAGCTCCTCCTACCACATATGTGCCAACTTTTCCTAATTAGAGACAGAGAGTTGCCTAAGGCTGTTGATCAGCCCGCTTTGTGTGTCTCTTATGTGTGTGCGTGCGTGTGTGTCTCTTTGTGTATTTTGTGTGTGTGTCTATGTGTGTCTGTGGATGGCACTGGAAAGGTCGGTGAATGTGTGTGGGCGTGCTCAATGGACATGCGTGCGTGTTGTGTGAGACGCAACATCAGCCCATGGGTGTTGTGTTGGAGTCCGTGTCTGTGGACTAATTACCCAGAAGGCACCTGTCTACCCTTTCCACACACAGAGGCCCACACCACACACACGTACACACACGCACTGAAGCCACAAACGCACCCCTGGGACATCAAAATGTCACAACACCTTACTTTTGTGCCACATAATACCACCGTATCGAACCACAGAACCTCAGATGTTTTTTGGTTCTTTTGCCAAACATGACGCCTGCTGCTGAGGACTTTTAGTTTACAATCTTCTGCTTCTGACTTACATTTATCACATGATGTGAAAGCAAAGATCTGACTGCGTTAGCTCTGTGATTGTTGGAAGTGCATTGCCTTTGGAGATTTGACTTGAGATATACATCAAACATCAAAGGAAATTATGCCAACACAAGGCCAGATAGAAGATTTCTATTAATTCTCTTTTTTTTTACTGCACTTCCCTTTTCTGTGCATAGAAGCTTGCCTCTTTTACAACACACACACACAGGCATGATCATGTCCAGTTTTGATTATAATTCCCAGAGAAGTTAAACAAATATTCCCCACTGTCATGCCGAAAACAAAGAGCATCTTACCTTATGCACGAAAAGACGAAGCAAACTATTGTGATCATTTTAAGCTTTGCACTACAGTAGTCATGCCCTCGCACAATTAAATTACAGGATTTTCCGTCCGCTTGTATGTCCTGCCGCTGGAAAAATACCCTAACATATTTAATTCAGCATTTTATGAATTAATAATTTAGTTTAGCATCCCCACTTGATTCAGGGCAGGTTGCAGGTGGATATTCTTAAACAAAGACACCCCCAACCTAAATTGTTTTATATACATTCATGCCTGTGTTTCTATGCCTGAAAGCCTAAAGAGCAGCCGGCAGTAGGCATGAACTGTGGAACCATGGGCTGTTGAAATTTCCATCCACAGTAAGTTAGCAAGCTCCACTTCACATGCAGATGAAAGGAAATGCCTACATTCGCATCTGCCCTCAGGGTGGCAATGGCTGCATACTGTTCGAGCTTTGTCTTCCAACTTCTTTGATGCCTGTGTGAACCTGAGGCAGTGCACAGAACAGGACGCATCCATGTTTCTGCTATACAAATGCCTCAGCAGCATACTAAATCAGTCAGAGTGATATCAGATTCATTTAAAAGTTAATTATCCCTTAATTTATTCACAATATGAAATACTTGCATGGATCACTACACTAGCAGGAATGTAATTTTAGGGACCATAAATGTGTTTAAATCATCAGCCACAAATCACCCACAGTGTACTTGAATAAATACTGTAGTGTTTTTCCAACCTTTCACCAGCATTTGGCTAACCCTGATTTTACATATATTGAAATCAGATTGGAGACATTTGAAACGTACTTGTTATGTACAGTTGCCCATCATATTGTGATCATTTTGTCTGCTTTTACTGTTGTCAGAAAGTCATTAGAAAGTCATTATCATGTGTTAAAATGCAGTGACATTTTTAGGCTGCATTATCACACTAATGTATTGTAACTATGGCTCATCTGCACATCTTAAGCTTAGTGATGTGTGGACTACATGCAAGGCTAGTTTGTAAACTACACATTGAGCAAGTAAGTAACGGGCAAACTAACCACTAACAAGCTAGCCAACACATACATTTCAGCCAAGATGGAGAAAAAATAAGGTCATCAAGCTAACTAGTTCACACAATTTATTCAAGAGACCGTCACCTTTTATGTCACGTCTATTTTGGAGGGTTGAATAAAACAACTAAGCTAACTCATTAACATGAACTAGCTAAGAGCCGGAAAAAGGTTTTTTCATTTTGTCTCTCCATTTCATCAGCATGGGCAAGACCGTTTGCTATTGGACAGTGGCTTGAATTCACATGTCAGAGTTGAACTTGAGACAGAAAATTGCACATTTTTTTACTCCACAGCTTCGAGCAAGTCCACTCCTTGTGGTGATTTAATTTGAATTAATTGATTTTGCTGCAAAGTTTTCTCATACATGTTGGTGTAACCAGCCTTTTTCAAAACTAAAACACAACAGCACACTCTGATTTAAAGTTTACATGATGTACAGTAAGTGGATTCTTACTATGAAATTAAAATTAATTTCACCTTTTAGCAAACCTGTGAATACAGAATGGATGGGAAATGGAGGAAAGCAGTTTGATTGAGCACAGCTATTCATGCTGATGAAGTTGTAGTCCTACAGGAGCAAAGAAATGTTTTGTTACACCTCAATATCTGTGTGTCTCTCTCTCCAACATCTCTAAAGCTAGTGGTGGTTTAAAAGCTGGAGACAGGATTGATTGGCTATGAGAAGATCACTATATGTGTGTATGTATGTGTGGGCATGTGTATGTGTGTTTGTGCTTTTCACAACCTGCCCCTGCTCATGATGAATTACCAATAAACCCCAGACAACCAGTGGGAAATTATATTGGCAGCCAAGGCAGAGAGCATAGTGGGTAATGTAGTTTATGTCCTGCTTCTGTCCCAGAGATGAATAATGGACTTGTACAGGCTGCAGAGATTTACGGATATGTCTGGGTAGTCTGAGGCCATGCTAGAGAGGGTTTATGGGTAATGGTGTCTTTCTTTCTTTAGGCAGCTGGCTCTGATGTGAATAATACAATCAGTTAATCGGGGCAGCAGGTGGTGGCTGAAAAGAAATGATGGCACCTTGTGCCAATCCAGTGCCTTAGAAACAAAAGCAGAACTCCCTCAATGGGACCAAAATATTCTGACTGAGTTTTGATCTCGAATTTTAGTGCCAAATGTTTAAATGCTCTATTGTGCTGCTTTTTGCTGACTTATTCATGCTTCAAATTTAGAAGTAGAGTTTTGCCTGTAAATGCTTTCGGTTTGTGTTATATGTTCAGTTCCAACTGAACCTCGCCAACTGATAAAATGAGCACTTAAGCCTCTGCAGAGCCTGGGAGATCCTGCTCTACTGGTGGACCGGGAGAGGACTCAGAACGCCACAGGGCACATGACCGTAATGAACTGGTTTAGAATTAAGGAGGCAGAGTATAAGCTGGTCAAAGTCCTCGCACTCATCTCACTCTCCACCCTTACTGCTGCAACATTTTTAAGCTTTCAACCATCTAATGTCCAAGTTTTAAAGCCTGTCAGTACCAACTCACATCTGTCTATACTGCACAGGTCACCTACAGTTAAATCTACAAACTTGTTTTGTGTCCATTTGCAATCATGTGTAGGTGTGGGTGTGTGTGAGTTTGTTTGTGTATGTGTGTGTTGTATTTTACTGAAAAATATCTGCTGTATCTCCCTCACTGCTGTGATAATTTATTGCAAGTTGTATTTATACATAAGAGAAATGACAATAAAGCACCACATGAGTAACTCAATATGTCTGATTATTTTCCTGACCTAATTACTTTGTGTGTGTGTGTGTGTGTGTGTGCTGAATGGAAATACTGAGGATGTTTGTTGATTTTTTTTTTTTTTTTTTTTTTGTCTTCCCTCCTCCTTTCTCACATTCTCTGTGGTTTCCCTAAACTGTGACTATTTGATGTAAATGTTGGAAAGGATTTCCTGAACTGGTCCACTTTGTAAACTAACATTTCCGCTGTTTCTTGCTGCTTTGTGTGTGTCAAAGAAAGAACTCACTTGTCACTGGGTATCTTTTTCACTGCATAATGCACAATGTTGCACCAGCAATAATTATGCAGAAAGAGGTTTACCCCCCCTTTCTTTTCTCCTCTCTTTTTTACTGATGTTTAAATTGGAAAGAGAGAGGGAGGGTTTTGACATTATTTCCTTCTTTCTGTGGTTTTGGGTCATTTGGCTTTTAGAGTCATTCACAATACAAAGGTTACAGACTGTTGGTAACATTAACTTTCCCTTTCTTTCCTCTTCTTTCTCTTCCACCATCCATTTACTTTCTCTTCATTTCTGTCCTTGATCTTTCCTCTTTTCCTCCCCCCTTTCACCTCTTTCTCCTCTCCCCTCGGTTTAATCCTCTTCTCTTCCTTTCACCTTTCCCCGTAATCTTATCTAATCCTGTCCTTCTTTTTTCATTCATCTTTGCTATCTCGTCCTTTTTTCCACCTTTCCATTTCCTTCTCCCCCTCTTCTCTCATCGTCCTTCACAGAATCGCATGCACGAGTCCCTGATGCTGTTTGACTCGATCTGTAACAACAAGTTCTTCATCGACACCTCCATCATCCTCTTCCTCAACAAGAAGGACCTGTTTGCAGAGAAGATCAAGAAGTCTGCACTGAGCATCTGCTTCCCCGAATACACAGGTAGAAAACAAAATAAAAGCCTTGTCAATATTCCTGAGTGTATAGGTGAGAAATAACAGCTCTCAGAACATGTGAGCGCCGACACTTGACAGGTGCATGAAATTGATTTCTTAGAGAACACAAAAAGCTGCAAACCAATGAAAGTGAATCCAATTACAGAGGATAGAAAAAGAGCATGATATCCTATAAATTGACTGATGAATTCACTAGTTTTTAAAAAGAAGAAAAACATGTCAAAAACGCCGCTATTCCATTTTAGTTTTGCCCACATTACTGACGAAAGGCGTTTATGGGGCTGTTCATCTGCAGACTAGTGCAGCATGGGAAGACCACTACATAAAAGGCCGTCTTAAAACATGGATCTAAAGTTTTAAAGAAATAGTTTGACATTTTGGGAAATAACTTACTCTCTTGTTCAATGTTAGATGAGAAGAATGATACCAATCTCATGCCTGTATGTTGAATTTATAGCAGGAGGCAGCAGCCAGTTAGCTTAGTTTAGCATGAAGACTGGAAACAGGGTGAAAAGGCCAACCTGCCTCTGTTTAAAGGTCCCACATTATACCTCATGCACAACACAATATGCTGCTTTTAGACTACTGCAGTCTCAAAATTATTCATCCCCAACATGACAATCAAAAACCTTTAGTTATCACTACACCTAGTCCTGACAGTGTGTGTGCTGCAACCACCGCCAAACCTTGGTGGATTTTGAGGTATGTTTGGTATCTTTGTCCTGTTGGAACATCCAGTGACGTCCAAGCTTCAGCTTCCTAATAGTGTGCTTGAGACAACACCTGATTTGCAAATGAGTGCTCTTTTGAACAATTCTATTCAGGGGGTTGAATCATTTTGAAACTGCAGCGGTCATTAAAAGTGGTATATTGTGTTGAATTTGGAGAAACCACCTGTAATATTAGCTGTGTTGAGCTAGTTCAATTGTTTGAGTTGTTCATTGAATAGTTTTGAGCATAACGTAGCGACATAACATGTTCATTCAGGAGCTGTAGTGGTGCTGCTAGGCGGACGTTGTTATCTGTGGACAAAGCCAGGCCGGCTTGTTCCCCTTTTCTGTTTTTAGGCTAAGTGAAGTGAGCTGGCTGTGGCTGTAGCTTAATATTTACTGTACAGCCCTGAAGTGAGGCATCTCTTCCTCTCTCAGCAAGAAAGAAGCACATTAGCATATTTCCTAAAATGTCAAACTATCCTTTTAACTTAAATCCTGCCAGAGAGCCAATATGCTGAATCTGGGATGATACTATATGAGGCGGAGGTAAAGAGAGGAGCACCAGTTTGAGAGAGGTGATATAAAAGTATGAATGACTACCCGCTGTCCCGTCCTAATGTGATTCCCAGAAGTTGAATGGCTTTCTAAAACCCCTCCTGTGGTTCTGGCCACTGATTAACCGCAGCTTGATTCAGTACATTAGTTTGGTTGTTCTGTGGTATCTCCGGAGCGATACACATGAACATTTACTTCACTGGGTTTGAAAGGATGGCAGAGATGGAGTGAGAGGAGAGAGTGATAACAGGGAGACAGAGGAGCAGCCTGAAATAGAAGCTGTGAGGTGGAGAAAAAAGGAGACAGATTTCTTTATGTGGAGGTGAGAGTCACATGTAGCCGTGGCATTGAAAAGGAGGGGTTTGGAAGTCGGAGAGCAGGAGACAGTCACGCTTGGTCAGCCATGAGGAGGGGAGAGAGGAGATGGCAGGTGAGAGCTGTCTCCTGCCCTCTTCACACACGACGCTCAACCGATCCTGCTCTTTTCTGTCTCATGCTTTGCTTATTTTCTGCTAACTGTCTTTGTAATCACAGTAAGTCTATCTGACAGGTTCCATCTTTCCCCCCTCCCTCGTCACGTCCTCCTGTACCTAGCCTCACAGGATAATGTCCTTAAACCTTCACTTCTGCTCGGTGCAACAAAAGTCAACCAACCAGCAGAAGAAAAGTGTTATTGATCATGAATCTGAACGAGTGTCAGCGCTAAAGATCGTATGTCTTGAAATCCAAGAATTTTAAAGGGCTGCTCCAGTAATTTACAGAATATATAATTTAAGAAATCAGTGCAGAGGCAGAAATATCCTGACTTTTTCACTGTGACGACTAAATGCAACTCAGTTGACCTTATTTCGCTGCCCAGTTTTGTCTTTAAATTTCCAGTTTCTGTTGCTGGCTGCAGTAAATACATGTAAAAACTCTGAGTGTGATTGGATCGTACAGCTGCCAACGCTGGGAACAGATAGATGGTCGTATGTTCTGCGAACAGCACATTCACCACAGATGTCAGATTAAAGAAGACTATCTTTGGCACGACACAATCTTACTGTGTGTTGTAGCAGCTGTTTGTGTGGTGAGAATCCTCAAGAGCTCTGATCAGCACGATGATGCAGATTATTAAATTAACATTTGCATTTGCATTTAAAAGCGATCAGTAAACTTTTACTTTTCTGGTCCAGAATCTAGACCAACAAATCTTGTAATTATTAGTTGATTGGGTTGCAGAGCAACAGATCACTTTCAGTTACATGTGAATGACATTATTGGCAGAAATTATTGACTTAATCTATTATAAACTCGAATGTTTCATTGTAATGGAAATTTCAATCTGTTCTAGAGGCAAAATTGTAGTTAAATGAGGCTTTTTTTGTGGTTTTTGCTGTCTGTCTGTTGAGATGCCTGAAAAAACCTGATTTTCAGACATTGTCATGTGCTCAAACTTATATATATTTGATATTATTTTTTTCATCAAGGAGTGTCTTTAAGGCTTTCAGGCAACCATACGTAACAACAATACGTAACTGTAATATTGGCGTTTTAAGGTCACAATATAACCACCAGTTACATGGCACTGGGATCAATGGGTGCGCTGTGGTACTTCAAAGTAAACCAGCACACCAGGAGTGTTTCAATTGACTTCTTAGTGTAATAGAATATTATATATTAATATTATATTAATTATAAATGTTATTATAAAACATTGAAGCAAAAAGAACATTTTAACATTGCATGCAAACACATGGGCACCCGCACACACACACATGCACCAACACACACATACTAAAAGTCCCACAGGCTGAGAAGAAACACCAGCAGATTTTAGCAAGAATTCCCAGGATCTATTGGGATCTTAATTCCTGGCTTTCATCCCTGCAGCACTGTAAAATCAGGAGAGTCTCATGGATATTCTCCCCCGTCTCTCTTTCCTCCCTCCAGGACCCAACACCTACGAGGACGCAGCAGCTTACATCCAAGCACAGTTTGAGAGCAAGAACCGCTCTCCAAATAAGGAAATCTACTGTCACATGACCTGCGCCACAGATACAGGAAACATCCAGGTGGTGTTTGACGCCGTGACCGACATCATCATCGCCAACAACCTCCGAGGGTGTGGCTTGTACTGAGCACGCCCACACACCCCATAATGTCCTCCCCTCTTGTCCCCTCTTCTCTCTCGCCCCTCCTGTCCTCCCCTCCCACCCCCCACCCTTGCTCCTGTTCCTTTGACACTGCTGTGGAAATGATGATGGTGATGATGACGATGATAATTTTGCTGATTATTTAAAGAAAAAAGAAAGAAAAATGCAACTAGGTACATATTAATAATGAGGATAATTTAAAAAAATAGGCATACGTATATATAAATATATATATATAATGTTTTTAGTTCTTGTCTCTTCTCTTCTCGCTCCGACTTCTCCTCCTGATGTTCTTTGGCCTGCTGCCAAGCAAACAATTTGTTTGAGTAGAAAACATGGAACCCTGCAGCCTTGAAAACTTCTTGAACAAAGTCAATGAAAGCCTCCGTTACCCGTTCTCCTCTCTTTTTCTTTCTCAGCCGTGTCTTTTGTTGTTAACAAAAACAAAACCTGTACTTTTTTTTGCAGATTTTTTATTACTATGAATATGACTTCTGTTTTATTTTTGTTGATCGTGTGTATATTTATTACATGAGTATCAGTCTGTACACTGATTTTTATTCACATTTTGCCTCACCTTGACACCTTTATTTGTGTAGCCTATTATTCAGTTTTTTTCTTTGCTATAGTAGTGATTATGTATTAACATTTCTTTTTCTTTTCTTTTTCTTTTTTTTTTTTTGTGGAAATATGTGAAAATGTCTATAGCGCTAAAAAAACACCAGACAGGTCGGCAAAAACCTTAAAAAACACTGCAGATCTGGCGAAACTGACAACACTGATGTTAACATTAGTCTTTTGTTTACATTAGCCAAGACCTTTCAAGATGTTTGTTGTCACTTTCCTTTTTGTTTTTAAGTAACTGGTATCATTTTATTCCAAACGATCCGGTTTTCAACGACAGGAAGTGGGGCTTCCTGTTCCCCCAGCCCGGCCTTAGCAGTTAGCCAACCGTCGGTCATGGCCGAGCCTGAGAGCCAATAGGAAATGTGCTAAATGTCCTATCAGTGCCATGTAACAGAGGTACTGTACTGTAGATAGCTACGCTTTTAGAAGCAAGTACACAACATTATAACTCTACCTTCCTCACTGTTATAACCTCTAGACCTACTAACATTCTCCATGTAAGGAAACTCACTCCTGGTTTGATAATGGTTAATTAATTTATTAATTTATTTATTGATTGATCGCCTGTCCTACACATAACCCATCTCTTTCTCTCTCTCTCTTCATTTACACACCACCACCATGCCTTTACTTCTCTCACCTCCATCAATCTCTTTCCTTTTGCCTTCTTTTTTGCATGGCGCCCCGGCGTCCTGACTACAGGGTCAAAGGGCCCCTTTCTTACCCTCCAACCCTTCTCTCCCTGCCCCCCCACCTTCCCTCCTCCTCCCCTCTTCCTCCTACAACCTTGACACAGATCGCATGAGATACTCAAGCCTTTGTATAAAGAGACCAGTTGATTCATAAAACTTTAAAAAAAAAACTTCACATAGATACTGTTGAGATAATAATTAAAAAAAAATACTTTCAATAAAAATTGCAAAAGATGAATAAAAAGATGGGGAAAAAAATACAAAAAAGAGCAAAGAAGATGGATAGCAGCAACAGATGGAGAGAGATGATTGGCTCCTGAGTGGGACAGGGTGGAGTCAAAGGTTTGTAGGGTTGAAAGCTCATGTGGGAAGCTTGGAAGAAGAAGTGTACATTTTGGGACTCTTGCAGTGACTCGTAGAATTCAAACCGTCGAAATAGAACAAAAACTCTCCACCCATAAGTACAATAATTACCAAACCGATGAGCGTGGGTATTACTACAACGACGACGATCATGAGGATCCTGTAATATTCTCAGAAGATCAAAAGATCTTTCTTGTGCTTTGTAGCTACAACATTTTTTCTCTATATCTCCCTTTTTTAAAATAAAAAGATGTTTTGCAAAGGGTTCCAGTTTGACAGCGAGCTGATTTGGACCCGTGACGATCTCAGACCGACCCCGTGTTGTTGTAATGCTCTGAACTGTGCCCCCACCCCCCTCTCCTTTTACCATTTTGCCTGTTTCCCTGCATTAGAACCGTGTCCTCACGTTAGCCTGACTCAGAACGATTAAATATAATATTATAACAATATCTATTTTTTATTATTTCAGAAAAAAAAAACACTTTTTTTGGGGAGAGCACGTTTCTCGCTGCGTCCGCTAGTTAGGGACGCCGCATGTTCACACATCAACGCTGTATAAAGTCATGCTCCTTTCTTCTTCTTCCTCTTCTTCTTCTTCTTCTTCTGTCTCTTTTCAGTTTGACACATACCTTCCAGGTCTACAATGAAAAGCACAGTTCTCACTTCACACACACACACTTGCTAGCACTCAGACACATACACACACAATAAGTAGATTTGGAAATTTGTTATCTATTCATACCTAATCAATGTTACCCCTCATCGATCTATCTAGCCATCTATCTATATAGACCTCTCTTTCTTGATTTCTAGTTTTTAAAAGAGAAAACAACTGTGTATAATGACATGATATAACTGTTTCTTTGGCATTCTGTTCCTGTTACCTTCATCTTTTTTTTTCTTTTTTTTTTACCTCCCATGTTCTGTTCTTTACCCAGTGAATCCTTTTTTCTGTGCAGCTTTTTTTTCTCTCTCTCTCTCTCTCTCCCTCTTATCCTCTTTAGTGAATGGTTGTTATTTCATGTGGGATGTCCGTGCTGGAAAAACCAATCGAATGTAGTGTTTACATTAAAAAGCCACTGTTTTCATGACTACAAAAAAGCCAACCTCTTCTCGTCTCCGAGTCCTTCAGTATCACTGTGTCTGTGTTTTTACCTTCCAGCTTCCAGCAGCACTTTCAATCACACTGAATATGTTGAGCGATTCGGAGCAGATATCTGTGAAATCTCCAGGTTTTGAGATGTATGATCAGAAAAGGATTGTCCTGCAAATGAACAAACTTCTTCGCGAAGTAGATTTCACAAATAATTGTTAAATTCCATCCAGACACTTTGGTAAAGTGCACAGCTAGAAGGCTCGCTGGCACCAAAAACACAAAGCTTCAGTAAAAGGAGAAAGTGAAACATTTGAACAATTGGAGATAAAGTCAGTACAGTACCATGTCTGAACCAAAACCAGCTTTAGGATTATTGTTGGTACGCACTGTGGCACCTAATGAGACAGTGCTGATGAACTATTTTAATTGCATTTTAATCAGCTCTCACTGTTGACAGCTGGCCGTTCTGTAGCCAGCAGCAGGCAGCCCGACGCTGCTGCAGTCACAGAGGGACAAAATTCATTACCTCAGGAGACAAAAGATGAGTTTGTAGAATATACCAGGCTGACCCAAGTGACTTTGCAGAGGCAACAATTTAATCTCAGGGAAACTTGTTCAGAGATAATGCAGCCCATTGTTTGATCTCAGCTCTTTCATCATCCTGAATGTACCTGTATTAAAAGTCACGGGCTCTTTTTAATGCCTAATCTAAAAACACGGTGACTGCATGTTACTGCTGGCTATCATCACCATCAGTAACTCACCAATTTTATCGTTGATTAAAGAGGCGGCACCAACACTAGACAACCAATCATCCAAGCGGACAGTCAGATTTTTACCTGTGTTGGTGGTGTTTAGTCTAGGGAGAGCAGTGTTGGACTGTTGGCCCACCGCTTTGGTCCAGACTGATATCTTGCCATGAAATGAGGTAGATTCACTTTTGGTTCCCAGAGAAGTTGCCAATCTCCTGATTTTTCCTCAGCTTTTGGATAGGCTTTGGCATCGTCGTCAGGTCAAAGTTGTAATTCATCCAATACTTTGATTTATGGCCAAATACCATGGATGTTTTCAGAAAGCTGAATGCAGTGCCGGCACTCAGCCTTTCTGCCATATTGCTCCATTGGCCACTCACTGCATTGCAATGGAAAAAAATCCTTCTGTCAAATCCCTCTGTAAAACTGCTGACAGGACACCTCGAAATGCAAGCGAGCTCAATTATTACTCTTTACACTATGAATTTATAATCCATGGTTTTATATTTCTAACACTTAACCTATCAAAGCTATTTTTATTTATGTGACGTCATGTTGGCTGAGGGGGAACATTCGTGCTCGCACAGTGGGCCGCACAATGCTTGAGCAAACCCAGAAGCTAGAAAAGGTACTTGGTTTATGCACTTTCATTTCAAGTGAGTGGGCGCCATCTTTGAGACCAGTGTCGAGCTTTTCTAATACACCCATGCCAAACACCTGCAAAACTAATAGCATGCTAACATTTGCTATGTATCTGCTGCTGCCGTGGCTGTAGGCTCTCACAGGCCGGCTACATTGAACATGTAACATATCTTATCCAAACCATTCGCAGAGCGGCTGCTGCAACACTAAGGCAGCGTCACACCATCAGACGAGGCCCCTCACAGGGGTCCTGTGTGGCCGTCTGTCAGTGCGCATCCAACATTTTCTAACCACACAGACACAGATTGGCGGAGGAAATAGTTTGGGAGAACCGGTTTGCCGCAAGGAGAAACCCACATGTAGGATAAAAGTGCCAAATGTTTCCTCCTCATGATCTGTGTCTGCTCACATCTGGGCGAACATCCGTGCAGAAAGTATAACTGATTCTTAAGTAGCAAGTGAGCACCACAGAGATTTGCTCTACCCCTGGAAAAATAGGCCATCCCACTATTTGCATGTCTATGTGAGGTGTGTGTTCCCCTTTTACACAGAAATGAGTCATAAATTTGAATCAATATTTTTTCTGTCAATTTATAAATATCTTGGATAAGTAGCCGTCATGTACATCACCTGCTTTGTATCAAACAAGGCTTCTACTATGGGGTCTTGAAGTAATTTTCCCTTTCACATAGCATACTGTAGTCTGTAGATCTTCACGGTGCTGTGCTGGGTCCAAAAACACAATGTGAAGACAATAGCTCACCTCCCTGTTTTACCTGTGGCCCACACAGCCGTGCAGCATATGCGAGCCAGTGAAAAGGTGCATTCTGGTAACAATCCACATTGGATTAGCTGTAAAATGCATCATTATAAAGCTTAAAGTTGAGCCCATGAAAAGGGGACATGCATGGTTATTTGAAGACAGCAACACAACCACACAGTCATGTGACGTGTGCTATAACCACTGGGCTGCTAAGGAACTTCCTTTAGCTGGGTGACGTATTTTCCACTGTGTGGTATTAGTACATTTACTTAAATAAAGGATCTGAATACTAACAAACAGAAACTGTTTAAAGAGCTAATTTAGATAATGTTTGATCTCTTGTGTGGTTCAGCACCTTGTAGAGCTCCATTAAGTGAACATGCTGCGTCCTCTGACTGCTGTAATGCTGTTTGAGGCTACGCTGTTATAGTGACCAGCAAAAATGGAGGCTGGAAAATGGAAAAGCTTGAAAGGGGTTTTTTCATGGTTCAATTATCTGTCCCTCATAACACACACACGATTCACCCATGATAACAGAGAGACACAAACATGGTCCTTCCTGTCCTCCCCTTGACTGACCCCCACTGGGAGGAAGTCATGAAGTGACTTAATGTATTTCACACACACACACACACACACACACACATTGTCTCACAGACTGGAGACGCCAAAGTCAACTCAACAACACTAAGAGAAGAGTTTGTGTCTGTTGTCTCTTTGCTTTGCTCTCACATTCCTACTCATCCTTAGTATTGGCAGTGTCACAACTAATACACGACATCCTGAATTCATCTGCGTGTCTCTGCAGTGCAAACACACACTAACAAGGAGCCAAGTGCTGTCATTACACTCCTGCACATACTGTACACACACACACTTCACCAGATAACACACACAATCTGGCCTCTTACAAAGGTGTGTTTCAACTGTACTGCAGATCCTATTGACATGAAACATCACACACGCATAGATCAGAAAGAATCCCTGCCACGGCAGATAGAATAATAAATGTGAGCCGGAGTGATAGGAGGCAGAGAGGGAGGTTGTGTCAGACTGTTCATTCACACATGAAGAGAGAGTGGAGTCTTTCATCCTCGCTGCTGTGCCAGTAGCTGTAAGGAAAAGGCTGGTTCACCGGGTTCAAGCATAACACAGAGAGAGGAGGAGAGAGGCTGGGCAGATGGAGAGAGCCATCAGACAGCAACAGAGAGGGAGGGATGGAGGGGGTGTAAGGAAGCAAAGCTCTGAATCTTATCTACTCGACTCACTCTAATTGCTTTAAAAAAAAAAATTCATTCAGTCACTCTCCTTACCGCCTACTTGCTTCTTTCTAGCTCTGTTGGGCCAATAATTGAACCTTTATCTGGTCTGTTTGTTTATTTGGATCCACATTAGCTGCTGTATCACAGGAGCTGCTGTGACTCTGGATCCTCATGTCTGTTACTAATGTCACTGGATTATTGGAATTATTATTTGTTTTAAAAAGAAAAAAAACAAAAACATTTTCATTGTTTTAGGAGGAGTTACAAGCTGGAACAAGAAATGCAACGAAAACAAGTGAGAGTGAGCACAAGGGGGGAGGAGCAGATATTGATTTTTGATTTAGCAATGCGACTGACTGACAGGGGAAACTGACTGATGAGAAGAGTGACTGACAGCTGCATTAGACAGTCCAGTGTCAAGCATCTTACATCCTACCTCGAGTGGCCGCGCTGCCAACAAGATATTTTTAAATCCTGGGGAAAACATCAATGAATCATCATCAAGCGAAAGAGAAGATAAGAGCGGTTACTTCAGCTTACTGCCTAACTGAAACTGACACAGTGCCTACTTCACATATGGAAGTCATATCTAACGGGCCTGCATGTGGGAAAGGCTTTCATCATTTTTTACTGAATAAAAAGCCAGCCTAGGACTGGCTCTTCCTCACTCTGCCTTTTCTGCTTTAGAAAATAACAGGCGAGTGCCGTTCTACCACACAGCACACTCGTGTGTGTTATTATGCTGCCTTTTGCTGCAGGCACGCAAGAAAATACAACCTCTGCTGCTGATGATGAGCTCCAGCACAAAATGACTTCTCAAGTTTTTGCGCTGGATGGAGGGAAATAAACATCTAGTTCTGCATAATTGTGTTAAAGTGCGTGATTCAGTGAACAATCTTTACAAGAGCAGTCATTTTAATAGCCGAGAGTACAAAGTAACACTTGAATTATGATGTTCATTGCCAGCCTGCGAGCTATTATGATCAATAAAGGAAGACGGGCTTTATGTGGACATGGATTCTCTGTCACGTTTGTTTCAGTCCCACTTGGTTTGGCGTTCTCGAGCTTCTCCCCACACAGTTAAAGACAGGTCCTGCTGACAACAAAGACAAGTTAGTCCTCATCTAACTTTCAGCAGCAAAATCTGGTTTCGGTTGTGTCGTCTCTGCACTCCAGAATATTGGATTTGAAATGAAACTGTGATTGTGAGGATTTAGTGCTGGCTCTCAGCTTTGATTTGAGGGTGTTTACAGCAGTGTCATGGGTTTTCAAGTCACAAGGAGTCATCACTTACCCGAGACCTCTCCTCTGCTGCTGGTACGCCCTAAAGACAGGAAGCCTGCAGCCGTGTGTGACGTGGCATGCAACTGTGGGGAACATAACACTGGTGAAACCGCGTGGACCCTGAAGAGTTGGCTGAATGAACACTAACAAGAGACAACATCAGCTGTGTGTGAACGGCAGGCTAAAACTGGTCAAGGGAAGAGGTCAAAGGTCATGGACCAGCAGTCGGTTGACGGGGGAAGAAAGGAGGACGTTCACAAGAGAAAAATGTTTGAGCAGAGACAGGAGCTAACCATCTCCCACCTGATCAGATCAGGCTGTATGCAGAAGACACTGAAGTGTAAGCCAAGAAAACCGTCCAGGAGATCATTACTGCTTGCATGTTGAAAAAACAGATGAAATTTAAATGAATGTTACAATCTACAAAAGATAAAGCTTTCAACTAAAGGTTAGGAGTTTGGCATCTTTTAAAAATCCACAACGTCCTTATAATTAGATCACATTCTGAGCAGCATGCTGCCAAAGGGCCGTTTCCTGACTGATGGTTCATAGAAAACTGGACACAGCGTCAGGGCCCATACATGCCTCCCTGTTGTGGTGAAACCAATCATTCCACAGGGGTTGTAACGCTCAAAAATGTTTTCCCATGATTCTCTGCAGGATAAATGCTTTTTGGGCCAACTGCATCATGTGACGGATGCCGTTGTTGTAATCACATAGTTTGGCCACTATGTCAAGTAGGTGTCAAAGCCCAGTGCACATCCAGGGGGCTTACATTTCCTGGCTTAATTCCACTCTCACACTTGCTGTAGCAGTACTATGTTGCGTATTAAGAGCTGCATAAATGCACACGAGCTGAGTAACATTCAATTTTGCTAATAGGTGTTTATTTACTTTTGGGCAGAGCTTCGCTAGGCTAGCTGTTTCATGACGACGTGAGACATGAGAGTTGTATTGATTTACTCATCTCACCCTGCAAGAAAGCAAATAAGCGTATTTCCCAAAATGCCGTCGCTTTGTTAGCTATGTTGTTAACATTCTGTTTGACTGCAGAGTCTGAAGTCTACAAGCATCAGAGCTTAACAGACGCTTGTTATCTTCCCTCAGGACATTCATGTTTTTGTGGTTTTCATTCACAAACACATGATCAATTGGACTGAGGTCATGTGACTGTCAAAAATAGTCCTCTATATAAAAACCTTTCCCGAGTTATCTGTGCAGTACAATTCCTGCACTGTCCATCCGTTTTGAAAGTAAGCACCCTTAAAGCTGAAAGTTGCCGTTTTATGTCAAATCTAATGCATGTATGCATCTTTTTTATATTAATAGAGTTGGAGCAAAGTGGCCTTTATGTTATAATGTGGGAATCCACAGAGAAATGCGTCCTACTGGTGCTCCGTTTGAGCCGTGCATCATTAAATAACAGACCAGACTCTGTGCTTTGATGTTCTTCCACATTTCCATCATTTCAAGTTGTTTCTCTCTTTATTAGAGAGAGATCACGGACGTTACTGCTTCTGTTCTTACTTTTATGCAAGCAGACAAAACGCATCACTCCAGCTGATTTCCTGTGATATTAGATCCAAACTAGGGAAGAGCGGCATCAAATCAGCATCAGGTGCTAGCAGACATGATTCATGGAGAGTGATTCAGGCGGAGATTAAGCTTGGATTAAGCTGTACAGTCGAATTAGGTGAGTCACAGCAAGCACTTTTTGTCTTGGTGGGAGTTGTGGGTACCTCATGACTTCTAGTTAGCCACAATATATCAATAACATGACATATTTTAGCTAATCAGCTTCAAAGCTGGCTGACCATGTGCTGCATTTGGTCTCATTTTCATACAAAACGTTTCCCTGCGCAAGCAAAACGTCACAGTAAATTTCCGTAGAGGTCGACACATCGCTGCCTCATTATTTCAAAGTTAGCTGTTTTTGCTAGCAATGTTTTTTAGTCCAGGGGGGGGCGGGGGGCTGTGCGGGTAAGGCTGAAAATTTAAAGAGATTTAGGAGGGAATGAAGATGCAGAGAGGGAGACGGGGAGGAGAGGAGGAGAGAGGTGGGAGGGAGTGAGGAGACAGATAGACGGAGATGAGGACAGAGAGGTGGGGAGGTGGGGGGGGGGGGGGGGGGGGGGGGAGCCTTGCAATGATTTTTAAGAGGCCCGCGCTGAGATCAAGCAGAATTAGCAATCATCATTCACCTTGAGATGTTTAGCCAGGAGCCTGCCAATTTAATGAACCTGGCCTTCTGCCAGTGTTTATCCACGAAAGCAGCAGCAGCAGTACGGCCCGTCCTCACAGTGGTGAACATACATGGCATTAAACCACTTTGGATTGTTGTTTCAAAGTACATTTACAGATGCTTTGATACATTTTTTAATTTGGTTTCATAGGCCATAAAGACATAAAGGCAACTGAAAGGTCTGAAAAAAACACATTTCCTTGCCCCCCCCCCCTGCAGTGGTATCCAGCCATGTAGATATTATTGGTTTCATTTCTCCAGGTGGTGACATATCTGTCTATCACCAGCACTAAACATCAAGCAGAGCTGAGGCTGATGGGAATAACACAAAGTCATACAAAACTTTGCATTAATTGAAATTTTGATCTGATGATTGTGCTCGATGAACAAGTCTGGATCACCAAAGATATTCAGCTTCATTTCAGCTTAACGTCTGTACCAAATTTCACAGCAATCCATCAGCACAGCAGTGCCGTAAAGTTCATAATATAGGTTTGTTTGCCTCCTGTCATAAAACTATGTAAATCTTAACGTGGAATTAATTCATCGCAACACAACTATACATCTTCAGCTTTCATCCTCCCTCCGGCTGCCTTCAGGTTACACACACCAGCTCCACTGGCCCCGTCTCCATGTGCTCTGTTTGTGTCCCAGTCCTGCTCGCTCCTCAGAGAGCTCTGAGCCGCTGCACGTCACCGGCCTGCCCATGTAAGGCTGCTGCCTGCCTGCAGAGATGTTCCCCATCATCCCCACCTGCCTGATTTATCTGAGTCCTGTTTACCTGATCCACTCTCTGTCTGTCTGCCCACTGTCCGCTCATGCCTGGTGTCCTGACCCCCCTCTATTAATCTCTGTGTAGCAGCTCATCATTAAACTGTGCTGCCACACACATTAACCTCCTCATTAGGATGTTTATTAAGATAGATAGAGACTCCCTCTGTGAAAACAATATACAGAATACAGTATTATTTTGCAATGTTTACAATATCTAGAATAGTACAATAAAACTCTGTCACATCTGTAAAAAGATTTAAAGTCATTTAGCAGCAGCACAGATTTCACAGCTGTCGTGTGTGGCCAGTTGCTTTTGTTAATTTGTTCATCGTGGTTCTGCTGCCAGCCCAGATCACGGTAATTAATCCAATCTTGTTTATTCATCGGGTCTTTGATTGAATGGCTCTCATGTGTTCCCTCTATCAAAGATGAGCCTGTTTTTTCCAAAGTGTTGTGTAATCTTTGCTCCCCACACCATGATGTTTGATGTCAGTGTTTGACTCCAGAACGCATCATGTTGCTGCATAATTCAGTATCATGTGAAGTTAAAGGCGCCCTGTGGAGCTTTCTTGTAAACAAACTGTTTGCATTCGCTCCATCTCACCTGAATGCATCTGATAAACCTGCTACATGCATTTGCTTTCTGCTAATATTGTGATAAAATAGCATTACTGATGACTGCATTCGTGGAAAAGGTGACGTATATGACATAAAAAATATTCCACTTCATAAGAAAATGTAATCACAGCATCATTATAATGTGATGTACAGTAAAATTAAGCGATAACACCAAATACTGATACAGAGAATGAACACTTTATATGTTTTAGTAAAAAGAGGAATCTTTAAATGGTATGTAAAAGTAATTTCATACCAAATCACCCTTCAAATGATAAAGGAGGAATAGAGAGAGAGCAAGGCTGTATTTTTGAAGGAATATTCTGATCATTTGGAAACTTTTACTGTTGGTCGCTGTCTTGCCAAGAATTAGATGAGAAAATCTCGGTCCCACCCTCAGATCTGTCTGTTCGATGTGAAGCTACAGCCAGGAAATGGTAGGTTAGCTTAGCATCATGACTGGAAACAGATGGAAACAGCTAGCATGGCTCTGTCCAAAGGAAACTAAATCTGCCTGCCAGCGCCTCTAAAGCTAATTAACATGTTTGTTTAATCCTCAGAAAAACTAGATGCTGTTAGTGAGCTTCAGAGGGGCTGGTATGGAGTCCAACGCTCAGCGAAAAAGTGAATCAGCATATTTCCCAAAATGCCAAATTATTCCTTTAACTCAGTTTTGCTGACTTCTCACATTAGCCTCATACATGAAGTTACCCTTTTGCTTTTTTCTTCCTGCAGACTTTTAGCTGCCAGTCAGCGCTCAGCTGTTGGTCCTGTGCTATTAATGTGTCTGAAAAACAATCCTCTTGGTTGTCTGATCAGACGCCTATACTGCAAACACATGTAACATTTTGATATTGTTTAACCTAAACTTGAGGCAGTAATCCGTTGATGGTGATGTCACTTTTGATGAAGTGTCGACCTCGTAGCTCTGGGCCCACATTTCCTGCACAAAGGTAGCAGTCACCCACAGAAAACTGACAGGATATCAGAAGAGGAAGTTCAGTTGTGGTTTGGCTCCAGACAGTGGGCTACAGTCTGTTTACCTCTGCAGGTTTTATTACAGCCAGTGTCTCCATGCATTCAGCTGGTGAAAGCAGGAGTGGATGCAGGCCGTCACCACTATTACCACGGGCAGTAAACGTCTGAGGAGAGTAGAGGGATCATTGTTTTGTACCGATACAGATATGTGTCTCTATATTGCATTTCAAGATTTTTCCTTTCAATGAACTGAACTGCAGCACTGTAGAAATAAAGCAGGTACACTGACAGTGTGACGTGGAAGGTGCAAAGGCTAAAAGATCCTCCGCTTGTCCCGCCTTCCTTATTTATACATCCCCATCCCAAGCAGGAGGACATAAAAAGGACTGCCCCTGGTATTAAATCAAGCCAACCCCTTCGCACTCTTCAGTCTCTCTCTCTCTCTCTCCCTCTCTCTCCCTCTCTCTCTCTGAAGTGGAACAGGTGGCCCACCTTGTGGTGAGACGGGAGCACTGCACCACCACACCCAGTGGTCATGATGCTGAATGCAGGACAGGCAGCCAAACACCAGGCAACATGTGTTGATTCTATGATGACGATACAGAGACATCCACCCACAGCTGCTCCTCCTGGTTCTCCTGCTGTCGCATCCCTTCCTCCATCCCTCGCTTCCACGCTCTCTCATCCCATCCTCCTTTCGTTTTCTCTATTTTCTGTCCTCTTTTTTCCTCAGCCACTCTCATAGATAGATAGATAGTATCCATGCTACCAAATGTACACACACACACACACACACACACACACACACACACACACACACCAAAAGGATATTTATAGTTCTCTAGCACCAGTCTGTCTGTTGCTAGGATACCAGCCAGCTCAGGATCCTCAGACATGCAGTTTAGCTTTGTTTACAAAAATGAGCGTGTTCAGTATGGTTTGTGTGACTCACACACACACACACACACACACACACACACACACACACACACACACACACACACACAGAGTAAAATGGAGCCTGTGTGTCCACACTGGAGTGTGTCACAGCCCCATTTCGACCGCTCACACTGGCAGTAACCATAGTGAGAAAGCCAGAGAGGAGAGAAAATGCTGACAGTGTTTTTTTTCTTCACGGTCTGGTGGTTTCTGGTTTCTACGGCATCTACCCAGGCTTCATCCCCTAAGGTGGCACTGAGTAAACCAGAGGCTCCTCATGGGGAACGAAGCTGCCCTGTCGCCCCCCACTGGTCCACAGGGACTCAGCAAGAAGGGCTGCAGGAAGGAGGACATTTTGCACATTATAGAAATATATTGCAAAAAACAAAATAAAATTAAAAAAAAAAACACATTTTTACATAAAAACTAGATGTAGTGGTTTCACCATTGCTTTTGCAAAATCCCATACAGATATTACCATTTAATAATCTTAATCTAATCCAATTTATTTTAATCCAAATCCAGTTAATCGGTTAAAAGCAGCTGTTCCGTTTCTCCCTGCAGTCAGCTGGTCAAGAGGAATTCTTCTGTATGTTTTAGTGGGGAAATGAATGTCTTAAATCTCTCCAATGAACAAACATCTATGAATTTGTGTTGCAAATTTGGTGCAGGGACGTGACGGGTAACAAACTGCAGTAGAACAGACTGATCCACATGATGCAAATGCATGTAAGATCTGGTGTTTGGGCAGCAGAGCCCCAATTTGTGCCTCTCATGTATTATTACTACACTTGAGTCATATAACTAGGTTAGATACCGTATCGTCCCAGTGATCTGGGAAAAACCCAGAATGTTGTTTACCATTTACATCTATTTCCAAAACACTGCTAACCATCTAGATTACAAAAAAGAAACCTCTGTCCCGGCCTTGTGCATCTTTCTCTTCATCTAAACAAAGATGGTAGCAGGACATGACATATCTCCATTTCTGTGAACGTCAACCAAAAAAATTAGATCATCAGTTATGATGCCACATAATGATGTCTGTTTCCAGTATTTTCTGTTTTCACGCAAAATAATAAGTTCATATTTTGATTGTGTTTAAAAGAGTCACAGTCAAACTGAGAAACAGGCTCTAAACCTTTTTCTCACGCAAACAATGTAATTTTTTTCATTCTGTTGTTTTGTGGAGTCTTAATATTCATACAAACAGTGGATTTTCAGAGATTGCAGGGCATTTTATTCTTTTAAATCCAATGCCTTTGAGACAGTTTCACTGAGAGCTATCTGCCCCCTGATTGTCCAAAGTTGATATTCAGCAGTTTAACCTCATTTCCAACTGCCAAGTAGTTTGTGAGACATACAAACACTTTCTCTGCTTTTCCACAAGGACATTTATCATCTGTCAGGATACATTGCTTGTACATCTTTCATTTTGCTTCACCAGGTTAAAGCCCCTGTGAGTATAATTTCAATGTGTCTGTAACATCTTCTGAAATCATTTTAAGGTTGCGTCAAGCCCACTCATCATTGTGGGATGAGCTGGCGTGCACACAGTCTCCTGTTCGATGCTTCCACTAGAGGGCGCCAAAGTCACGCATTCTGTAACAGCACACGTAATACTGAGCATCCAAGCAGACGTTAAACCTACAAGCCACTGAGTGTATGAGCAATATTAGAATTCATAATCACTTCAAAATGGGAGCACCACATATAATTTATTTTTATTTTATAATTCAAATCATGATTCCGTGATGCCAGATGGATAAAATAGTAACACTGGGACTGAAAGGTGTTAAAGTGGGTGTGAAAAAAGCCATCTGTATATTACTGGTTTGCAGCCGTTTTTCACATCATATCTACTTGTGGCCTCATATTTGTGTGGTGTGTGTGTTTATTTTTTGCACTCACGAGGAGTAGGAGACCCCCCTCCCCCCTCATCTCTTCAGTGGACAGACAGTCAGACAGACAAACAGACAGGCAGACAGACAGTCTGGCTGACCGTAACACTGTAACCGATATACTAAAATACTGGACCATGCGCCATTCCAAATTTGTCCTTCAGCCACGGGATCCCACCGTCTGACCAAGAATAAACACACATCCAGGCGTCTCCCCTGCGCTGTACTGTACTCCTGTGTGTGTGTGTGTGTGTGTGTGTGTGAGATGCAGGGATGTGTGGATGAGGAAGGAGGTTGATTCTCAGTCACTGATGTAACCAGACTGGTCGAGCTGGGTCACAATGAGCCCACGTGCAGCTCTCTTTATGGAGCCGCCTGCTAAGCCTGTCTGTTGCTAATGGTCATTTAATCCAAAACAGAGTTATTAACTCAGTGTAGCTGCTGCCTGTGGCTCCACTGAGAAGCACAGACCCCGCTGAACCTTTCTTGACCCTCAACATCCCTCATAACACACAGCTAGGTGGCAAGAAAGATGAATTAATTCCTCTACTTCATCAGCAGCACAGGAAAGCTGGCATTTTATCTCCCTACTGCTGTCAAAATGGGAAATAAATGGGAAATAAGGTATTCTTTTGTGTGTGCAGAGAAAAACAGATTATATGACAGCGAGAATAAGATGTTGTATCGACAGGCTTTTTGAAATTCCCCTCCCTCATGCATGATGTATTTGCTCCTTTAGTGCAGTGAGAGCAGAAATTTTTGTGTAGACAAGTCAGGTGGCAGTTTCCAGTCTTGGTTTCTCTGTCAGAGTCACAGACAGTCTAGAAACCAGCGAACGCCTCATTTCCGCTCTCCGGTCTGTTTGAACATTATTGAAGAGGAGGAGATAAGGCCCAGGCAGCAGCGCACAGAGAGAGCGATGGATGAGAAGTCACTTTGCTCACATTCTTGCCAGATTTCTTTTTCTTTACACACATGAAGGAGATCACACACACACACACACCACACACACTGATTGTCTCGAGTCAGCTGTGTGTCACTGTAGCATCATTAGCCTTCCTGTGTTCCTGTGTTATTGATGCGTTTTAAATATTTATTAGGCCACTTCCACAGCAGCAGCATCGTCCTCTAAACCAGCAAACAAAGCCAAGATATTTCTCTGTGTGTCCTTGAATAACAATGAGGTGGAACAGCAGGGACAAATCTGTGTGATATGTGTGATATATTTCTTTTTCTTTTTAGTTTGGAAAAGGTTTGACTTCATGTCTCAGGATCTCACTTTATGTACAGAAGAGGGAAAACTAAGTGAAATGCAGGGTCCCTGTCCCTGCGCAGTCGGTCCTTAAACTTAAACAGCTGTTTGCTGATGATATCAGATATAATTGTGCCCACAATTTGGTGATTTCAGTGTTTGAGCTTCATTTGAAGGATTAGTCTATGTGCTGCCCCAAGTCTTTTAGACTTTTTAGCTGTTTATATCAGTTTTTGTACACTGAAATGTAGAAAACTACGTATATGTCTGCAGCTGCCAGTTTATTCTATTACAATTCCGTCTAAAAATGTCAAAACACAGTGGAAAAAGCCCATAACTATTCCTCTAGTCTGAGCTGATGTCTTTAAATAACTTATTTGTCTATGCTACAGTCCAAAACCCAAAGACAGTCACAGTTCTATAAATGAGAGGAAAAAAGCAGCACATTCTGAGAAACAGGAAACTGTGACTAGATGGCATTTTTTTAATTCTTTATAAATTACTTAAACAATAATCATTTTTTCAAAATTTAATGAATTTCCTGTCCAAACTAGTAGGATATAGAATACATTCAGTGTCCTGAAAGCCAGACTTTGGACACAGGAGACCAAGTGATCAAAACAAAACAGAAATGCAAAACAAATGTCACAGTCGAATGTGAACACAACAAAAGGGATTACATCAGAGTTATATAACAATTAGCGTTACACAGAAATATGTTGTTCTTGCTGATTTTCACACTTGTTGGTGTGTGTGAGTGTGTGGAGGGAAACGTCCCTTTGAGCCACATCATTAATGACGGTATAAATATGAGGAAAGTTACAACTTTTCCTTGTTTCCTTAAATGTAAACGTTAGCAGCGACATGAAGTTTGAAGTGGATTTTCACCATAACTAATGGACTGTAGAGAACGGCCCACTCAGCCACTCATGCGCCCGTGTGGGTCCGAAGCCCTCAGCCTGGACAACATTAGCAGAGGAAATCTGACGAGCTCACGGTGCACTAATCCATCATTACTGTCACTTCACTGACACTGACTCTGCTCACATCACTGAGGAGGCTGCAGCACATTTGCTCTTTACACTTACAGTAAATTTAGAGAGACGAAAGAAGTTATCAGAACCACAGATTCTGGAGAACACGAGTCAGGGCAGTGAAGCTAAAATGTTTCAGCCAGGTTATTTTAAAACATGATACCAGCTCTCTTATACAGAGCAAGGAGGAGCTGCCCCAATGGAGGTGTCAGACAGTGTTTCTGCCATTTACAGACAGTCATTTATTTTCATATGCATATATTTATATATATATATATATATATTTATATTTATATATATACAATTTTTTTTACTGGTATAAACTATGAACTGAGTTGACCTAAAATGTGTTGTTTGTATTTATGCTTAGTTAAATTATACTTTTACAGACTAGACAGACTGTTAAACTGTTTGAAGATTATGAGCCAGGCAGCATGAATTAGATGCACTGTGATCAGCACTGTGGAGACTGCTGCTGCTGCTCGCCGCCGTCCTTTCCTCCACTTCCTGTGGCTTCTACACCAAAGATTTTTTTAGACCAAAAACAGCTGCATTTTTTAAAATGAACTGACTGTTAAAGATAAGACAAAGTTTTTAAAAATGTTTTAAAAAGGTGTAAATAGAGTATGCCACACAATACTTGAACCAGGCTTAATTGGATTAAACTGTATCGACCAGGATAAACTTCTTTAAACCGTATCTGACTAAACTAAATAAAAGTGGATAAAGTCTGATTTTTAATGTGATATTGACAACTAAAGGTCAAATAAATCCTAGAAAATATAAACCTTAATATTAAGAAAACCTTAACTATAAGGAAAGTGAATCTAAACTTAACTACACCTCACCAAACTAAATATTAACTAAAGAAGGCTCAAATGTAGACAAACAACATGGAAGTAAAGCTAGACTTTTAAAAAAGTCACTCTAAACTTAACTTCACACTGGGAACATGTGAGAAGAGACTTTCAAACTAAACTGACATGAAGCGACGGGCTCAGAGTGCTGTGTGAGCAGGAGACCACGTCAGAACCATTCACCATAGCAACCACAGATTGTCTGATTAATTAATGAACTTTTTACTGCACCACCAGCCACCGTTGTTAATCACTCACGCGCTCTTTGGCCTGCAGCTAACACACACGCGCACACACACACACGCACACACACACACACACACACACGGCCAGCTCAAAGCAGTGAAGTGGTGAGCTTTGTGTACAGTTGGATCCTCAGGCTATCTGAAGAGGAAAAGGTTTGGTGGAAATCAATGACATGGGTGGCATAAAAGGAGTGTTTCTTTTCATAAAAAGGATTCAGAGCATATGCTGTAGCCCGAGGCATCGTTTCCAGCACTAAAACCCTCGTTGGGATGAAAAGAAACGATTAAATCATTTAGCCTTTTGTCCTGCCCCGATGCACCAGAGACAGGGCATCTTTAGTTCAACTAAAACATCTTTAATGTTTAAAGAATAGCAGCCATCTTATTCACAACGTTCTGACACGGAAATACTAGATAAGACAAAATCAGACGCCTCCTCAGTTCTCCTCTGCCTGTGTATGTGTGTTTTTAATTATATGTTTTTCATTTTCTCTCTCCTTTTGTCTCGGGGGATCTTTGTGAGCACACACACACACACACACACAGATAGCCTCACAAACACCAACAAAACAAACAACAAAACATGTCATGACAGAGAAACACTTCATGAGAATGTGTACACACACACAAACACCCACGCACACACACACAAACACCCACGCACACACACACACACACACACACAGACATACAGACGCAGACATTTCCGACCTGCAGGTTCTTGTTCATAGTTTAATTAAGATGTGTGTGGGTGATTATGAAACTCCCCTAGGAGTCTTATAGTCATATTTATTCTGTGTGTGTGTGTGTGTGTGTGTGTGTGTGTGCATAGGTGTGTGTGTGTGTGTGTGTGTAGGTGTGTTGTGTATAAAGAAAGGAGCTGTGCTACATTTCAGGGGTGTGTTTGTAGCCGCCTGTTCATTGCATAATCAAACATTCATTCCTCATTATGTTGCAAGTGCCAATATGTCTCGGCTGTAGTGCTATAAATTTTAATTGTCATGTCTCTGAGTCTGTGTGTGTGTGTGTGTGTGCGTGCATGTGTGTGCGTGTGTCAAAAGAGAACACTTTTTTTGTATTTTCCGTGAAACTTTCCGATATCTTTCACATCTCTGTCCTACCACACTGTGTGAATTCATTGTTGAGTGTTTGCGCCCATACTGCTTTTTTCACATTAGACATTTTGACTTGTCATAGCAGGAAAAGCACACATGAAACAATTTTTTAGCAGTGGCTCAGTTTCATTTAGTGTCCAAGCCAGCATGCAGCATACCAGGGCTCATCTGCTGTGACAAGCAGTTGTTTTTAGGTACACCTCTGCTTTTCCTGCTTCGACAACCCAAAAATCTGCTGTGAAAAAGGTCAGTTGTGCATGTTCGGTCCCTGTCCCACCATCATGGCTCACAGGGCAACTAAATGGAACGTAGCCATCATATTAGTTACACCTGTGCTTTTCATACTATGACAAGTCAAAATGTTTGCTGTAAAACAGGTCTAATGTCTCATAATAGTAAAGCAAAAGTAGTGGTAACACACTGCTGACGCTCTGTTGAAAGTGAAAGTATTGCATTAAAAATGTAACTTAAAGCTTTTGTATATGACAATCAGAACAGAAATATAGCAGCAAACCTCTGTTTGCTATGCAACGTTACAGTGGAGTACTGGCAAGCGGAGAATGAACTCACATTCTCTCTATGTGTGAGCCGTAATCTGAGCTTCTCTGTCCTTCGGTTTGGTCCACAGGACGTCCAAGAGTGCATCTGAGACCTTGAGGCATTCAGCTGAAAACGACCTTGCAGAATTTCCTCCACCGAAGAAACTGTGTTCTTTAGCTAAAAAGCCCCATCTCTGTGATGCTCGCCTCTAGCTGCTCTGCCCCCGGCTCCTCTGCCTCTACTGCCTCATCCTTACCTCCCACACCGCCGAGATGGCCGCCACTGGCCTCTGTGACGGGATCAAAATTTTCCAACCCAAGAACTAACAGCCAAGATGAGCATCCCCTCTCGCTGACCTAGTGCACCGACATAGTCACTTGACATTGTTCAGTTGTTTCGGACTGAGATGCTGGTGCAACTAGTACTGGACTAGACTAGAACTAGTCGTTCTGAATCTTGTCTTTAGAACCTTTAAAGAAGTTGTGAACACGACATTGACATATTATCACCGTCAAAGTTGATGTGGCAACCGTATTAGCAAACAGTTGATTGCTTACATATCCAGCAGTTACGTTATCGTTACCATTCACACTGTCATTAATTTGGAGTCATGTCTCCGAAAATCTCATAAATGTGTGTAAATGAAAATATGTGTCTTTTAGCTCTGTTTTTGGTCTCCACCAGCTCCTGAGGGAAATATCTGGTTCTTTAGCTACTAAATGTCCTGCTATGGTCACCGGCCTGTCATTAATTGTGTGCATTTGCTGTTTGGTGCTGAGCAGAGGAGTACACAAGTTCAACATAGCCAGGCTTTGTGTGAGCTGGCAACGAACCCTAAGCTTGTAGTCATGGTAACAGTGGTTATCAACTTTCCTTGTTAACCAAGACTTTCTTCTTCAGGCTCTGTGTGCGTACTGCATCATTTATGTCTTCTTCCTTAACAAAATAGACCATTCGTGAGCCGTCTACTTCAGTCAAGAGGAACCGATTGTTATTATGAAAAGCGATGAAGGCTATAAAAAGTGTTGTTGCCAGTAAGGCCAGAGAGGACTGCTGGCAGAATACGTTAATATTTATTTTACTATTCAGTGACTCTCACTGCCTCCAGTTTGTTTCTAAAATGGCAGCTGCACATTCCAGCGCTCACAAACTTAATAAAAACAACAATGTTTTTTAGCCAAATCAAAGTGAAAATAATTCTGTTGATTGAATATTGTCTGTGATAAATACCAAAGACTAATCAATAATCGATGAACTTGTTCTATTAGCTGCAATACATGCAGTGTGTAAAATAGACTTGGCACATAAAGTGCTCTGTAGGTGCTCATCCTTCTTTTAGGATGATGATGTGCTGTGTTATATTAATTCATGTGTATAACCACAGATTTTCTGCATGACCTGTTGAATACACGTAGGTTTCTTTGACAACCTTCTGCTGCAGCTTGCTGTAAGTGTCTTTTGGTGGCATTACCAACACACGGTACACAACCTGTCACACTCGGACCACGAAACACTCTCAGTACAGTTCAGTTCATTTGGCTTATTGGCATTAAAGTGTCATTAACAATGCAGCCAAAACTAAGAAATAAATAAATAAAGCAAAATAGAATTTGTCCCTTATAGGAAAGATGGAGACATTAACATTGATTAAAATTAAAATAAAAATTAAAACCTCACCTTCCAAAAAGAGCACACGACCTGCCACATAAGTTACCGTGGTGACCTTGCCAGATTAGAAGACAACGACCTCCGTGAGACTGAAAACTTTGCATATTGGTCGCAGTAATCCACTCTCTGCTGACTTGAAGTGATTTCTGTCTAAGTGATGAGGGACTAAATCACTGACGGCGTCCCTGGTCTGTGCAGAAAATTAATTCTTAACTTAATATGAAGCCGATCTCAGAAGCCATCACCCATGGTCTGAGGACGATTTGGCCTCAGGGGGAAGGGGCCAATAATTCTGTGTTATCCCGGCCAGACAACCAGACGACATTTCAGCTGATATAGATATCTGCAACAATACAGATGAAAAAAAGCTAATAAAAAGCTAAATTGACATCAAACGATAACCAATCAGTTCCAAATGTTTTCTTGGCCAATGCTTTCAGCCTTTTTTGCTCTCCACATGAACCACTGCTCAAATGCGATTGTTCAACACTATTTGGACTACAAATGGAAGCCAGCATTTATATATCTGTTGATAGTGTTTAAAACCAGCATGTGGCTTCACATGTCTGAGTTCGTCAAATCAAGTGGATGTCCTCCAAAGTTACGGCCATTTTAGTACAAAATTCCCTCACTCCTCCACCACAGCCAACCACAGAAACACTGGAGCAACTCAAAGAGAGGACTTTGAACGTGAACCTGACCTTTAAATGGGAATGTTCAAGTCCAAGAAACAGTTCTAAAACACAAAACTTTTCCCATCACTCAATAATAACAATAAGAGGAGGAGGAAGAAGGAGGAGAAGATAGCAGTTATCTGTATTTGTATCACTGGGCAGATCATTAAAAAGCCATTTGGCCCATAAAAAGAGGGAAAATGTGACTGTTACACACTGACACTCCTGAGGCCGGCCTGATACCCACAATTTATCCTCTCGGTTACTTTAGTAACTCATTGCTTAATTAACTTCTTCGTCACTAACATTTATACCACAACATGTGTACGCCCTTTTCAAATATTCACCAACATTTCTGGAGGATTTTAGGATTATTGCCGGCTTTAGTTTATAAGTGAAGCACAAACAGTCTGTCTGTCTGCCCCCCCCCCCACCTTCATGCTCCCTCCCTCTCTCACTTCTCACATAAGGATCCAATAAAGTTTCTTCGGTCCAGGCCTGACGCATGCGCAGTGGCAGCCCCGAGTAGCGTGTGTAGTAGTATTATTATTGTGAATGGGGGGGTGGAGGTGAGGAGGGTGGAGGGGGGAGGAGGAGGGGCGGTATTTTGGGTGTACAGTCACAAGAGCGACTCGACGGAGCCAGGAAGTAGACTGTTGATGCTTTCAAGTGCTTGCAGATTTATCGGAATTTTGAATTTTGACAGCTGGTCCAGAACAAAGTGGAAAGAAGAAGAAAACAGATTAAAGTGCATCTACAACTGATGGAAACATGAACTGTTACTGTTACTGTTATTTGTGCCGTTGCCTCACATGTTAAACAACTTTCTAATTATTCTTTGTGCCATTTTTCATTTCTATTTGTTGGAGTTTTACTCATTTTGCAACACGCACCGTGTAGAACCATTAATTTTGCTGAATTCTGCTTTAACAGACGCAATTTCTGACCGAAACGTGGATAAAATGTATACCAGGCCGCATGCCAGACATGTATTCCCTCCAGCTTTGTGCCACATGATTCATCACTTTAATTAAAGCCGCCAAATTACACGCTACACTTACACAATCCTTTGTGCTGTGCGCATTATTTGCGTCCCAAAGCTCTTAAGTGCGCGAATAATAGACAGGCCCACCGGGGAGGAGCACTTGAAAGTTGCAGGTAGGCTGGAGACGCGGCTGTTAGTAGCCACTTGCTTGAGTCGAGATCACACGCTTGTGTGTGTGTGTGTGTAGAGAGAGAGAGAGAGAGGGAGAGAGAGAGACAGAGAGAGAGAGAGAGAGAGAGGGACGCGCACACACGGTCAAACTGAGCTTTATCTACCGCGGTGGGTCACTTAATAAGAGCCATTTAGAGCCAGAGGAGCGCAGGAGCGGCAGTCGGAGTCAGACCATCATAATAATCCCAGAGGCCAGCGGCAGAGAGCACATTGCTCCACACAGGGAGGAAGAAAAGACACGCACAGACACGGAAGAGAAGTGAGTGAAAGAGAGGCAGAGAGAGGGACGGACTGCAAGACACACACTTGAACTTTTACTCTGCGGAATTAAAAGAAAAAAGGAAAGCAGCGGGTAAGCAGTGAGAGTCGGGAGGCCGGACAGTGCTGGTGAAGATGCCGCGGGTAGTCCCGGACCAGAAGAGCAAGTTTGACAATGAGGAGTTTTTCCGCAAGTTGAGCAGGGAGTGTGAGGTGAGTCTGCCGCTGCACACGGACTCCTCTCTGTTAGACGGAAATAAAGAGAGCAGCGGAGAAAAGCACGACGAGCTGCTCTGAGCTTCAATTCATTTCAACTTCAGCGGGAATAAAACCCCTCAAAGGAAAACAATGAGCGAGAAAAGTGCTCAGAAATAAGTGGCTTCACTTGTATCTCTGGCTTTGTGAAAATTAGAAAAATAGATTAAAAAAAAAAAGACTTTTTACTCTTATTCTTCTGTTTTATTTGGCTCTTTTATGTTCTAATTTGTTTTACGCTGAAATGAAGCAAAATGTGCATTTTATTTGTAGCTCTTTTTTTCTTGTAATAGATTTTTTTTATGAGGCTATTATTTTCTGATGAAAAGCAGAGACAAAGAGTGATGCCTTTTCCCTAAAATCAAAATTCCTGTGGTTCATCTTCAAATTACAGCCTACTGCTGGCAGTGAGCGTCGCCACTCAATGTCAAACAGCCCCATATGGAGAGTTTTCTAACCCAAATCAAACCTATTTAGAGTACCCACAGTCTAACAGCCTGCTACACATGTGAGTATACATATATGTACAGTGTGTGTGTGTGTGTGTTGCTCAGGGTTTGTGTTTTCTTTCCCCTGTAGATTAAATACACTGGGTTCAGGGACCGGCCCCATGAGGAGAGACAAGCTCGCTTCCAGAACGCCTGCAGGGACGGACGGTCAGAAGTAGTGAGTGCTGAACTGCATCTTCTCCCTTATTCTACGTCCTCACGCTGAAAAAAATGCTCATTTTTGATTAACATCTGACTGAAGGAAAGTCAGATGGTGTGTGTGAGTGTGTGTGTTTATGAGGAAGTGAAGCTGCAGTTATGTATTTTGTTGAATTAAGCAACACAACAAGAAGCTTAAAAAAAACCATCTTCAGTAGGAAACATTAATCTCAAGGCTGCCTCCGTGTTAAGAGACAAATAAACTCTTATTGTGAGGACACTGAGATCAGCTCACGCTGTACGGCAGCACAGTGTAGACACTCGTGTGTGTGTGCTGATGTTTTGATGTGTCCCTGCACAAGGAAGTAGACTTGTTATCAGACATGCAGACCCGCCAGGCTTAACCTCACTCACAGGCTCATGACTCCTTCTGTATTCTGCACCTGCACTCATCGTTGTGTGAGAAACACATTAACACATGCTTTCACACCGCCGCTGTGCGGGTACAACTACACACTCTTAAGGCTGTAGTCTGGGGCCTAAGACTGGTCACCTAAAGTAAATATCACCTGTCATGTCTAATTTTGGTACATCCAGTAAACACGCAGTGAGTGGACAGAAAAACAGAACCTGCATGATGCCCCATGATGCAATACGGTCCTCCTATTATAAAGTGTTTGATATTTGCTTAGAGCTGAAAGTAATCAATTAGTCAATCTTTTATTTTGATAAGTGATTAATCACAAAGGTACTTATTTAATTGCCAGACATTCCCTTGCTTTTGCTCTGCAGTTGTGAGGGTTTGTTGCTTTTTTAAGTGACAGTAAAGTGAATATCTGACTGTTGGTCTAACAAAACAAGCATCTTGGAGACGTCACACGGGGCATCTTTCACTTCATTTCTGACATTTCATCTACCAAAGAGTTAATGAAGAAACTAATCAGTAGACAAAAGTTTTGTGCTGATTTATGTCTACGCCCTGCGGTTGGTTGTGGTGTTGGACTGGTGTGGGATGTGGCTCTTCTCATTTTCAATCACGGAGGCGCAGCCAGCTCTTGTTTTGTTGCAGCGGGAGATAGTGTGTGACAACAGTGTTACGGAGGAAGAGTGTCGGTGTGCTGAATCTGTCTCCCTCCATTTCCAAACCACGCTTCTTTCTCGGTCGCCTCTAAAATGTGTGTGATCAGATGTCCAGTTTTGATCAAATGGGCTGATGTGAGCTCTTTCTGGACTCTTTCGTCTAATAAAAAGAACAACGTGTTGCAACAGCACAGATACAAAATGTAGTCCACTGCAAGTGAAAGTCCTGCATTCAAAATGATGCTTTTAAGTATAACACAGGGATCAGCCAGGTGCTGGAAATCCTTGAAAATTATTGAGTTATAATATTTTTTTCAAGGTTTGAAAAATGTTTAGATTTTGAATAAAGTGCTTGAAACTGCTTGAAATTCTACCTGCATTAATATGATGAATCCTCATCTGACTGAAAATGTTGTACTTTAGATAAAGGAACAAAACAAGTCAGAGAGAGACGATTTGAGTTCAGAATATTTCGTTGTTCACAGCTTTAATGTGCTGGAAAAGCTTGAAAATGCTTGAAAAATTCTTGAATTTGACTTTAGAAAAAGCGAAGGAGCTCTGATAAAAGAAGAAGCACCTACAGTGCAGATTGTATGATTATATATGTATTATGCATGTTTGTATTATGTATTATCATGTATATTATATTATTATATATTATACTCCTGGATTATTAACACACACACACACACACTCATAAACAGTATTTTATTATTGCAGGTTGCAGCACATTGACATGCTGTTGGGTGGTTTAATTTACTGAATAAAATGTTTTGTAACTTATAAGTTCATAATAGTTTTATTTCTAATGTTAATATTAATAAATGCAGCTTGGAGATAGATGTCCTTTATGAGCACAACATGTCTGCATATTGCCGTCCTCTGCAGAGGTGAACTAAGTTCTCTCCGTACCCATGTGACCTTTTTTGTTTTCTTGCTAAAATACTGAGTGAAGAGTTTGTGATGAGCAGTTAATAACTTAAACGCAAGCAAGCGCACAGTCTCATGTAGTCATTATGTAATTACCCTTGGCTTACAGTGGGAAGTCTGTTTAGAGCTTCCTAATAAATGGTGTCCTCAACAAAAGGTGAAGTCAGGTGAAAAGCCTTTAGGCTGCTGGCACAAACACACACACACGGGGCGACTTCTGCTGGCTTAGTCATCCTCCAGGTATTTTTCACAAACATGCTGTCATCATCAGCGGCAGGAGAGGAGGGGGGGCTGCATCTAGTTTTACCGTCTTTTAGTGGGACATGATGCGTCCGTCTGTCTGTCTGTCTGTCCTCACTGTATTTATAAGCCTCTTCTGCTGTGAGAATTGATGGCCACCGTTTTAATGGTTTGATGGCAGCTGTGACATCATGTCGCTGATTTATCTATCAGCCAGACGCCGCCGAAGGCCTCCTGCTATTTTCATGGTCAGTGCGAACAACGACACAATGAGACTCGAACGTGCTGTCAAGGGCCACTTTTTATAGATGAGACAGACGAGGAGAAAACAGACTGTAAACTGTGGCAGGTTCACACTGCACGTCACATTTAAAGCTTCACTGTGAAGTGACGTATGTTGTGAAGTTTGATTCTCAGCAGCCGATTTTACAATCCTCTGCTGAAGGAGGAAAGTTTCTCTGTAATTAACTTAAACCAGAGTTTTAGACATGTGCATAGTGACATCACAACTGGTTTGGGAGCCAGCCATCGTCCCTTTGATGTGAATTGAACTTTTGTTTGACAAAAAACGTGTTAGACTCAAATTATCATTCCAAGGATTACTTTTAAATGCTTTCATATGCTTTTTTTCTCTGCCTAAAAATCCAGATTGTTTGTGATAAAATTTTAGAAATAAAAGAAAAGAAAGTTTTAATGTCACTTGCTGGTAATTTGTTATATGTAGGCCTTTTGTTCACGTTACCAGAATCTGGTAAAGTAAATAAATAAAAGGCCTGTTAAACTTAGCAGCAAGTAAAAGATTTTGTTCTGTGCACATTTACAGTGTTAAGTTAATATTTTCCAACTGCTGGGTAGAGCAGAAATACTGTCTGTTCACAGTTTTATTCTTTTTTAAGGGTAAAACTAAAACAAACGTTTATGCCTCTTAAAAATGAGGCATATTTTCTACATTATTTTTATAGTATACATGTCATGGGAAAATGCAATTAGGCAGCCGGGCTGTATTTCTAGGAATTCCAAAGATCACACACACACACACACACACAGACACACACAGACACACATATGTGTAGCTGGAATCTAAAATGATCAGGATTGATCTGATAAATGGGACAATAATTCAAAGTAAATTATCTTCAGCTCAGCTCATTAGAGATGAGTCGCTTTCTAAACTACTATTGATTTTCATGCTGCGATGATCTCTTTTCCTGCTCCTCTCCCATCTCTGTCTGTCTGTCTCTCTCTCTCTCTCTCTCTGTCTGTTTCCTTCATTTCTTCTGTTCTTCTTTTGTTTTCATCTTCTTCACCTCTTCATCACACTTCCATTTCCTCTCGTTCTCTCCCCGCCTGACTCTCTTCACATTCATCATGCTGTCTTTATCACCATTGTTCTGTTTCCCTTTATTTCTCTTCCTCTTTCTCATTTCCTCTATTTCTCTCTGCCTTCCTCTATTTTTCTTCCCACCCCCTCTTTGTCTCTTAATTTCCCTCCATCTCTCTCTTCTCTCTGCCTCTCCTTCCCTCTTTTTTTCTCCCGCAGTAGTAGGCAGCAAATTAGAATCAGATGGTTGTAATCCAATACTTCAAATAGGGCCGAAATGATGACTCGGGTGTTCTTTGAGCCCTCGTTTCTCTGAGTGTGTGTGTGCGAGGGATACATTTTCTCTTTGTGTGTCCGTGTACACACTTAGTCACTTTCAGCTTTCTCTCCTTCTCTTCTTTGCTTTCATTCAGTTTTCCTCCCTCCATCGCTCTCTCGCTCTGATGAGAGACAGATTTGACAGGGTGCATAATTCATATGCTTCCAGCTCAGTCGCAGCCCTAATGCCCTTAGTATTGATCTGTCTCAGCAAACACATCACACACACACACACAGACAATAGACACACACACACACACACACACACACACATAGATACACATAAAAAACAGACATTTTGTAACTTGATTTTCTGGCTCTCTGTAATTCATTGCTTTCTGACTGCAACAGAGAAAAGCATTGTATTGATTTTCATTTTATTTGTGTATCCATATGTGTGTGTGTGTGTGTGTGTGTGTGTGTGTGTGTGTGTGTGTACTTATCTTAATAGGAATGTCTCCCATTAGAGCAAGAACCCATTTCTTGCTCAAAAAATAAGGAAAGCAGTACAGTATGATGTGATTACATGTGTGTGAGGAGAGCTGCCCAGCGGTTCACTTTGTGCTTTTTGTTCTGAGAGTTTCGAAGAAGAAACAGAGAGTCACTGATGGAGGGAGGACAGGTTAAGGAAAGGAGAAAAGGGACGACTCCGTCTATCAAACTTAAGCTCCTCCAGGCTTAGGCCCAGAACAGTCTGCAAGAACCCTTTGGAAACATTTCTATGACACCACAATTAAGGCATATATTTTAAATCATGGATAGGAATGGGTGTGTAATCTGCTTTACTGTGAGTCATATTTATGATAATTAAGGTGCTATCCAAAAATTTACTTTTTAAATTCGGGGAATCAGTTGATTGCCACAAAATTAATCTGCAACTATTTTAATAATCAATCAGTCATTTTAAGTCCTTTCAAAGTGCCCAAACACTCTGGTTCCAGTCTTTGATGCTTTTCTCTGTTTCTTATCACTGTAAACTGAAAACTTGTTGTTCTATTACTAAACAGAAACTTTGATGAACTTTTTCACTATTTTCTCAAGGTTTACAGACTAAATGATTAATCAACAATGTAATTGTCAGATTAATTGATAAAGAAAATTATTGTTAATTGCAGTTTAAATGAAAGAATACTCAATAATGCTCATTAATACACTTTGCATTCATGCAACTCAAAAGCATCTGTTTTCAGATCCTTTCTGCCTGGTAAGCACCCTTGTCCTCCAAACACAAGACGCCAATAAATTCGTACTCTTTTGGCATAAATCCAAAGAAGTGGGTGAAGTCACTTGAGGGATTCGCTCAGATTTGTCAGAGCCCGTCCAGAACCACAGAAAATATTATACAGCTGCAGGCTGTGTAATATTCCCCATAACAGTAAAGTGGCTTTGTAATGTGAGAGGGTCACCTCTAGTGCTGAACCCAATACATGACACCAGTGTGCACCTTTACATGGTGCTTTTAGCCATTTTACCTCACAGACTCACCAACCACACTACCATATAGCAGCCGATCCCATTAACTAACCTCTATAAACACATATCTGCAAATGAATGCAGAACCTGCTGGCAAGGGACAAGATTTAGGAATCGGAGGAGTTCTGGTTTACATTTGCAGCCTGTTTGTAGTTCAAGGAGTATTTACCAGTCATGTTTGAGCACGCTTTGGTTGCATCCAGGTAAACAGTCTGTTTTTAGAGCTAAAGAGGCAGAACGCATCGGCCAAAATGCAACTTTAGAACCCATCGGCTATTGTCTGATGATGATTTAGCATTTTATTCGCTTTTTCTAAATTGCATCTGCATTCATTTGCGTTGTATGGAATATACATCAAAGCGCGGGTATAAACTGTAAGCCTGAAAACATTAGCCCTTGCCCCCAGAGGCCAAATCACTCTTAGATGATAGCTGATGGGTTCCTGTTAACAAGCTCAGACAAGCAACTGAGCACCGCCTCCCACAATGAGACAGCAAGCGCTGAAAACACATTTGGCAGGTGGAGTCCTAAACAGGACTAAAACTGCAGTGAAGTTAAGACTTGTGTGATGCTCTGTGTCTGCAGGATGTGCGTTTGCTCATCAGGCAAACCTCTCAGTGACTGAGTTTAGGAGTTTATTTATGAATCTCTCTGCCTTCAGTGCTCAAAACTCACTTAAAGCAGCTTTGATGCTTTTCTGGAAGCTTGTCCTTACTGACTTTATACTCTCTCTCTCTCTCCCCCTCTCTCTCTCTCTAGGCCTTTGTAGCTACAGGCACGAACCTCTCTCTCCAGTTCTTTCCAGCCAACCTGCACGGAGATCAGAGGCAGGTTCCTACAAGGGAGTATGTCGACTTTGAGAGAGAGACGGGAAAGGTAGGACACACACAAGACATCCACCCATTCCCTCAAACACACACACACACACACACACACAAACACATCTCTTTCTTTTGCCCTTCACTTGTTGCAAAGGTCATATGGTGTTGGTTGCAGACTGGCAACAGTCAAAGGTTTTCTGATTAAATGTGTCCAAATTACATCCTAAACCAAACATCTGCTGACAAAATCTCTAATTTCAACATCTGTTGGATTTGTCTGCTCTTTTGTTTTCTGTTCCTCTTTCATTTTATGAAATGAAAATGACTAGACAGTCTAGACACTCACATAGGGACAAAAATCTTTTATCGTTTTATCCTCCTGAACGTGTCTGTCAGGATAATAAGTTTGTTTGTGTTGACGTCCCTTGTCCAAGACGACAACCCCTGACAGAGTATAGATTGAAGTGTGTCAGGTCGTACACAGGTCTGCAAGGACAAATTAAAAGGATTAGTTTGTAATCAGCTCCCTGTTGTTCAAAGTTTAAACCATTGTTAGCAAGGTGTTCATCACTGCGGTGCCTCTCAAACGATGCCTGCTGTCTCCACCATCAAAGATACTCTCAAACAATGTGGTGATCTCAGGCACAGTGGTGAAATCACTGCTGGGCTTCTTTTCACACGGCAGTGAGTTGATGAGAAACATTATTTTCTCAGTAGTTCTAGTGCCTGATCAAGATCAAAGTTAAACAACTTAAAGAGCTCAGAAGATGTTAGTTTGCTGCTGTTGTCAAGGTGATATCCACTGTACAGTGCAGCGGTGCTGCTGCTGTTGTGTTTATGTGTATGTTAATTGTCTCCCTTGGCGCTAAGCCTGGACTTTGTGTGTGTGTGTGTGAGTGTGTGTGTGTCAGAAGGCCCTCCACGGACACTGGCCAGCTGAAATGAATGCCGGCTGGCGGCTCATTAAAAATGCATTCTGGGGAATCGATGGACCTCCTTGCCCCAAGGCTGACGCACTAATCTCACACTGTTAATTATTTAACACAACTGCCATGATGGTGGGAACAGTGTGTGTGTGTGTGTGTGTGTGTATGTGTGTGTGCTTGTGTTGATGGGCGTTGGGTATTTTGCAGGAGAGTTTCTAATGTGTGTGTGTGTGTGTCAGACAAAGAGAGAAAGTATGCACGTGTATGGCAGCGACACAAAGTTTGTGGTTGCCTGTGCTTGTGTGTGCGTGTGTGTGTGCGTATGTAAGACGATACCCTCTTCTTTGTCACCTCAACGGTGCTCACAGATCTATGAAGTTTTAATGAGGCTAGGAGTCGTCAATGTAAAGCAGTTTCACAGTGGTTCTGGAAAACTAAAGCCAAGTGCTCACACACGCACACACACACACACACACGCACATCTGAGGATTCAGGGTAATGTGCTGACAGTTTGCTCTTTTCATCCATACTCATCTCTTAAGCTGAGAAACATTAGTCATGATATACCAGCATAGCAACTCACAATAAGTCACTATAGATCACTGAAATGCTCTTTTCATGCAGCTCCAACAAAAGACACAAGTATCTGGTTTCAGTCTTTACTTTTATGTGATATTCATTTGTATTCCGCCCGTATGAAAAGGGACTGCAGAATGTTGTTTCCTCAGTGCAGTTGACTGTAAAAAGACGTATTGTTTAAAAGAAAGTGGACAACTGCACTCAGTTGTTCCAATGCAGAGCCTTTAATTGTGAACATTTTCTGCTGTGTAGCTCGACCACGACTCCAGCTTTCATTTCATACACACACAAAGAAACACACAAACACACATAGCCAATCCTTCAAGATGGCGGCGCACAGCGGTGCAGCTCCTGAGACTAAGCCCACTTCGAGTGGTTTAAGGGCCGATTTTAGGGCCAAAAATAACATCGCTGTTAAATGCTTGTTTTTATAGTGTATTTATAGTGCTTTTGTTGTTTTTTTCTTTTAATGTCCTTTTTTATTTTCTAATGCTCTTGTTTATAGTTAATTTATTCTCTTGGGCTTATAACCGGGACCCAAGTTCTCAACTTCGTGCCATCTCATGTGGAAATGTGTTCTGTTGTGACAATAAAGATCCTTGATTCCTTGAATCCTTCGATCTTGACCTCCCTGTAGAATACAACTGTCAGACCGAGGCAGAAATCCTGTGTACGTTGCAACCTCTTCTACACACACACACACAGCCTCCAAAATGTTCTGTAGAGCTGTTGTTGGTCAGGGTGGACAGAATAAACCTGAGGAAAAGGGTTATACAGTAGCTCATGAACTATGTTTCAGACTGAGGGAGGAGGTTACTGTTTGTGTCCCTCTGTCTTTATTTTTATTACTTCTCCCTCCATGTTTTCTTTCGTTCAGCTTCCCATCTTTTTCCTGTATTTGTTATTCTTGTGGCATTTTATATGAACATCCACACTACCCGTCCATCCTTCCCTCCTTCTCTGTTTCTGCTCCTTAGGTTTTTTTGCTTATATCCTCGTTACCGGCGTATATCCCCCTCTCCCTCCTTTAATCCTCCCCTCCTTCACTTCGCTCCTGTCTTCCCTCCATCCGCTCTCCCTCCATTCCCTCCTTTCTCCCGCCTTTATTTCCAAACACAGATGGTGCCAAACCGAAAGGGTAGCACAGCCAGGTTAAACTTGGCGACTGAGTGTGTGTCTGTGTGTGAAAAACAGAGAGAGAGTAGAAGTACAGGCTCTCAGTGTCGTTGCAGGCTAATGGGAGCCAGCTGTGGACGAGGTTAATTTTAGCGCTAAATGACTTGCAAGCATTAACGTAGTCCTACATGAATTGTAGCATCAGCAGCTGGTCTATCAGACGGATGTAGATCACTCATGGTTTCTAGCTGAATTTAAACACATATACATATACATGTGTATATATGTGTGTGTGAATATATAGATAGATAGATAGATAGATAGATAGATAGATAGATAGATAGATAGATAGATAGATAGAGCTGACTTTGTCCCTTTTACATGAGGTTTTCTCCTTTTTACCCTGGAATATACTTTCTTTTAAAGTATAGCTGTTTGTGACTTTGTCTCAGCTCCCCGACCCTCCCGTGGTTCCTTACTTATACGTCCCTGTTGTTATTAAAAGGTTTTTAATTCACTTGTTCCTTAACTCTTTGATTACTGACCAATTTTAATGTTTCCATATTGTCAAACACACCTTCTCTTTATTCATTCATCCATCTCTTGTCATCCAAAGTTTGTGGTTTCCTTTGTGTGTAGAACCTGCCAGGCTGCTTTTGTCCTTTAGGTAAAACAGACTGGTCTTTCCTTCCTTCCTGTTCTCCATCCCTCCAGCCCCTAACCCTAACCACCTCCACTGTGCGGGTGTGTGTGTCTGAAAATGTAATGAATGGAACCCTCAAACTTTCAAGCTATCTATGAATGAAATAAGTTTGAATTGTACTTGTGAGCGTGGCATGCTACTGGTGAAATATGTTATGTAGCCTAGCACGCATCCTAGCTCATTTTCATGACACTCCCATTACAAGTGTCAGGGTGAAGAGGTTTCAACAGAGCCATATATTCTGGCCCATAACTGTTTTTGGGTCATAAAAATACTTGGAACAGGTTGAGATTTGGTTCAGAAATTGGAAACTGGCTTCATCATCGACAGTTTGCTGGTGAAAAAAACCATATCTGGGGATGTGACAATAGACAAGGTTGAAGCCACAGGAATTAGTTTTACTGTTAAAAGTTGTTTCTCAATGTGTGTGTGTGGGTGTGTGTGCATGCTGCATGCTGGTGCACAACAGTGAGTGTGTTTGCACACTATCCCTGCATGCTGATGAGACAGTGGCGCCAGACTGAGGGCTAAGCCTCACACACAGATATCTACACACAAAAAGCACACACTGCACAGCATATAAACAGTAAACAAAACCTTAAACAGAGAGAAAAGAGTGAAAAGAGGCAGAAAGAGACAGACAGAGGTTAGCGGTCGGGGGGTGGGGGGTTGACTAAATGAGAAGCATATGAGTATCTGTCAGCTACATGATGGAGGAGGGTGGACTGTCTCAGACACAAAACCCAGGACAGAAACACACATGGGTTGGGCTTCATTCACTCTCACACCGTTTCCTGTATATATGCATGAACACAGCGTCTTTTTGTCTTTTTAGCACCTGGAAATTTGGTACAGACATTCATGTGCCTCTCAGATAATCCCCCAATTTTTCATCCAGTTCCATCATCAGGTCAGATTTGTATTTGTCCCACATTAACCCTTGTAAACATCACCATGTTGCATTGTAATTGTGAGCATGTTATGCTCATATTAGCATTTAGGCTCTGCTGTATCTAGGTGCAAACTCACACAACATGGCTGTGAAGTCATAATCCTGATTAAGAAAATATTACTACTTTCCACTACAAAAAGTTACTCCCCAACTTTTATTTTCTACTTCCTCTCTTCATTGAACCTCCATCCCACATTACATACCAGTGTTGCCCAAGTGGATAAAAGTTCAGATTAATAGCAAATATGGACACAGCTGTTTGTAACTGTGTAAACATTTTATTGTACCTGAGCAGCTCCACTCCAAGAACAAAATCTGCAACTACAGCTGTACTGCGCAGGACATACAGAGTCATTGACAAAACACAATTTCTACATTATAAAGCTGAAATTCATAAAAGTTGACAAAAAAAACAAGACACACCCATCTGGCCTAGGGAGATTCCCTAATGAAGCATATTCTAAAAATCCTCTTGCCCTTATCTGGTAAATAAAACAGGACACCCAGAAGTTATACAGCACGACTGTTTGTTGAAGGTGAGCACTTCCAAAGCAATCAATGCCAGAGCCAGACCGTACAGTATAATAGGTGCAAGATGTTCTGGTTTACACACTACTGCAGATTATGATGTGGTGACTGTTGAGATCCTCCCACAGCTGGAGCTCCAGTCCAGCCTTTAGAGAGCACCACATTCAATCGGTGCTGAAACATATCAACTATCAACATGACGATTCTCTCCTTTAACTGTGTGTGTGTGTGTGTGTGTGTGTGTGTGTGAGAGCAAAATAGTTCAGCTGTGTATCATGTGTGTTTGCTCTTTTCTGTTCGAGATCCTCAGGTTTCACGCCAAAGAATGAGAGAAATATATCGTATTTTTAGCACATTTGTCTGCATCCCACAGAGAATTAAAAAGTTCTTGCAGATGTGGGTGATCTTACTCTTTCTCTCTCTCTCTCTCTCTCACACACACACACAAAACCATCTAAAATCATTTCTTATCTGACACCACTGTTGCCCTCTAATTTAGTCATCAGCTTTAAGCCTCCAGGATTCTCCTCTGTCACATGCATATCGTCATTAAGTGTGTGTGGGTGGGTGTGTGTGTGTGTGTCTGTGTGTCTGTGGTGTTATGTTTCCCTCTCTACGGAAGCTGTGCCACCAGTGCGTGACTTGTCAGTGACATCATCAAAGCCAGACCACTAATTGGTTCCCTCTGCTACTGCTGCTCTGCATCTGACTGTGTGTGTGTGTGTGTGTGTGCAGTTGTGTTTTACATCTTGTGTGTCTTGAGTGATTGTTCCGTACATTTCAATGAAGCTTGTTTAATTTAAACCTGTATAAGTGAACTCTGCCTGTTCAGAGACTTTAATGTGCCACTAAGCCTCTTCCCTACATATACACCCACACCCACACACAAATACACGCACACACACTGATCCATCGCTGTCTCCTCCCACAGGGTTTCATATTTCCTGCTCTAGGCCTTAGATCAATGACCACACCCACTCCCATAATGCACTGCATTTATATGGTCTTTGTGTGTGTCACAGTGTGTATGTTGTCTTTGTGTTTCAGTGAATCTCTGTCTAAGTGCATTTACATGTACATGGTAGAGGCAGAAAGAGCGTGCGCATGTGTGTGTGCGCGCGCGCGTGTGTGTGTGTGTGTGTGTGTGTGTGAGGATAAAAAAACAGATAAAGACACAAGGTAGAAAATCTGTGAAGAGTCAGTCTAGTGTGAAATCCAGCAAGTTTGTGTCAGCTTCATTTCTCTATTCTTAGTCCTTCTCTTCCAGTAAGTGACTGCTGAGCTGGACTGAAGTATGCAACATTACGCACCTGGATTTTTACGTGTGTGTGTGTGTGTGTGTGTGTGTGTGTGTGTGTGTGTGTGAACTTGTGTTTCTGCACTCATGGTGTCATAAAAACAGGAGTGGACATTTTTCCTGTGTGTAATACAACAGTTGGTTGGGCATGATAACCAAACCACAATCTCTCCCTAGCCTTTAGTGCTTTAGTAGCCTAAACCATGTCAAACCATATGAGCTATGCAGAGTAAGTGTCACACTTCCTTGGATTTGAAAACGCCAACCTTTGGGATTATTTTTGTTGCACTAGATGCCTCACAGTGCCTATCTCTGTCACTCCAGATTCAGGGATCTGAGCCCAAATCCCTTTCTATCGACCTGACGGGCCAACACCCCACTCTTTCGAACGGTGTTTGCCCACCTCGAAGGACCGACTGACCGACTTCACATGGACACCATTGTCAAAGTTTTCGTTTGAATATTTGCTACTATCCCCAAGATCTGCTCATGTGGCAGCTCCTCAGGGCCCCTGCCCTAGACTTCAGTGCCGAGCAATGTGTCATAGCCCTCCGGCTCCTTTTCAATCAATCAGTCAATCAATCTTTATTCATATAACGGCAATTCAAAACAGTGTTATCTCAAGACGCTTTCCATAAAGAGCAGGTCTAGACCAAACCCCATAGGGTATAGGCCCTCACATTTCATGTTTCTTGTGTTTTAAAGTTTCCAAAAATGTACCATAAAACAACTCCACAAGATTTTTTTAATGAAAATACACAAGGAACTGGACTTATCGAGTTATATGATCTCTGTTTCTCTTTTGTAATTCTATCTGCAGCCTGTGTGCGGATTTGCATGATATTTCCATACCCATGAAAGCCATCGGAACAAACAGTGGTTTTTGGCCCTCTGGTGCACAGACAGGACTTTGCATAGCAATGATGCACATTATGTGTCTATAGGCAGTTAGGGACTCAGACGGGGGACGGGACCAACTTACTCCCCACACAATGGAAATACAAACTGCCAGTAAAGCAGGAAGCCATTACTTTGCAATAGCAAACATATGACCATATAAAGGTTTTCAATATTTTAATTTTGATGGTGCCTTGTTGCAGTGGGGGGACTGAATGAACAGTGAATAGATAAAACAACAACACATTTCCATGACACAGAATGTAAAGTTGATTTAAGGTCTTTACCTTCTTTTCGCATCTGGCTTTTACTGTTTGGAAGTAAACAGCATGGACAACAATACATTTGGCATCAGCCTTGATGACCTGGCTCTCTTTAAGTGACATGTGGTGTATGTGTGTGTGTTCCCTGTTGTTTTGCATCCTCTGTAATTACAGGGTGGGAGAGCTGAGGAAGAGAGAGTGATCATGCAGTGGAGAGTACCGTACTATTATACTTTGTTCGCTTTATCAAGCAGTGCATATGTATGTGTGTATGTGTGTGCGTTAGACAATAGGTCAGCAGACGTTGCATTCAGTGTGGGATTAGGAACAGAAGGCCAGTAATGTGCTTTATCTCCACCTGCTGCTGTCACACCTGAGACACACACACACACACACACACACACACACACACACACACAAACTGATTACTGCTTCAGCTCCTCTCCGTCATTGTCTCTTTCCCTCCCTTTCTCTTTTAATATGAATTTTTTCATCAATGTGATGAGCTGAAATTATGAGTCACTGACTCGATCAGCTGATCACAATTATCAACTACTTTTATAATCAATTAATTATTTGAAAGTCGTCGATTGGATGACAGAAACTATTCCTGAACAGTTAATCAAGAAAATAATTGTCAGATTAATTAATGATAAGAACAATAAATAGAAATGTTTAGTCGCTGCACCAATACTTTGTTTGTGAGGTAGTTCCCTTACTGGATTAGCCCACATTGTCTGGTTATTTTATTCATAAACAGTTTCTCAGTGCATTTTCCACACACAGACATATATATATATATACATATATATACATGGTCCTCATCAATTAACTCCTTTGTACTTCTCTTCGGCTGTTTAAATGACTCTCTCTGACTCTCTCTCTCTCTGTCCTCTCATCTTTATGCTCCCCTCCTCAGTTTTATCTCTTTTATTCCATCGATCAGAAGTGAAAACATGACGTCCATGCAGGAGTTGGTTTCAGTAGAGTTACTATGTCTTTGTTGTTAGCTGTGAAAGAGTGTGTGTGTCAGGGTGCTGTGGCGAGGGAGCATGAATCAGGAATGATTCATGTGATATGAACTTGAGAGCCACATTGTCCTGGTTTTTTTGCTAATATATTGTTTGATTAATATTGTTTTGCAGTACAGTTTTGTAATCTGAGTCAGGAGAAGAGGATGGTGGTGGTGCTTGATTTGATTAGAGACAGAGAAAAAAAGAAAGAAAGAAAGAAGAAAGAGGGAGAGAGCATGAGTTGGTCTGTGACTGGCTGCTGACTCAGACACACACACACACATTTTTTGTGTGAATAACACACATAGACACAGATGTCCAGACAGTCACTAGAGCTCATCTTTAATCTAACCGATTCTCTCTCTCGCTCATACATACACACACACACTGATGTTGACTGTTTGAACGTAACAAGCAGCCTCCCAGACGCTCTGAGACTCATTGATGTAACATTCTTGTGGATAATAACATAATTACAGCACTAAATCAGCTGGTGCCACCAGCTTAGACCATACACACACACACACACACACACACACAGAAGAGACAGCTCACGAGACTGAAAACACAGATGCCCATTGTGTTCACACACGTCATGGGCATTGGTCAGTGTGTGTGTGTGTGTGTGTGTGTGTGTGTGTGTGTGTGTGTGTGTGCAGCAGTGGGCAGTTGTGCTGACTAGATAGTTGGCACCAGGCTGAATGAGAGGCACTATGCCAACACATCCCTCTACATCTGCGTCACACCCTGCCTGCCAACACACTCTCACACACTCTCACACACACACACACACACACACACAAAGAATGGGAAGCACACTTACAGTAGCTTGAAGAGGTTTAGATCAAAATGGACTGATTCTGAAGGCTGGCTGTATCAGTTTGTGTTCAGGTCACTGCTGAGCAGTCATGTTGGGTTGGAATAAAATAAGGTCGGAAGGAAATTGTGCTCATGATTCACAGAAGGACAAAAAATCCCCAATGAAAGACTATAGAATTGGTTCACACTGATTCACAAAGGCTGCAGCTGGTTGCTGTTGACACATAAAATCATCTATTTTCAGCTATTTTTCATGTGGAACGTCATCCACATGCTTTACAAGTACAAGGACTTTGTGATCGCTGAGAGTTGTTGATTTTAGCAAAAATCTTCCACTATGTCATCTTACTTTTAGCTATGATGTTTTGCAACATGCCCATCATGTCTGCTGTGGAAACTCAGAAACATGTGATGCAGAGGACTGTCCGCAGAAATGTGATAAATGTTCAGCTGCCAGAATCACAGGACAAAATGATGCAATTACATGCATGCCTGTAGTGAAGGATGTTAATTTAAAGGAAAAATCTGTATAAAGTGTCCCAGTAAAGTGTCGTCTAGAGCCGCCTCATCATAGATTCTCATAGAGTCTCTGAACTCTATTGGAGGGATGAACACATTCATCCAAAGGATATATAACACATCATTCAAGACTCGTCAGGAAGCTCTCATGTCTTGAAATGCAAGCATCAACATTTGTCATGTTTCTCTGCTCATTTATTCCAGGTTTTTCTGTCATTTGTGTATTCAGTAACACAAAACACAGACGTATTTCACATAGACACATGTGGTTTTGTCTCGTGAAATTTCCCAAGATGAAGGAAAGTACACATGTGGGTTTTGAGAATTTAAAGGTTCCCTGTGGAGTTTTTAACTTCTAATAACGCTATGGAGCTGTGTTTCCTCCATTTTGTTCATCAGTTTCACACTATCCCAGTGATTGACCCTAATTTGTGGTAACATGTCAAGATATGTTGCAATGTGCCAGCGAAAGCAGGAAGGACAAAGAATTTTCAATTGCGAATGTTATAATAGAGCTCTACAGGGCACCTGAAATATGTGAAAATATGATGTTCACATCTACTGATTTAATTTCCAGTTGAAAGTTTGCATCTTAACATTATAACGAGATGACCATATGTTTTGTATGTTCAACGTTTATCTAACGTTACATGTTTCGTGTGTAAAATGCTTATGTGCAAAGTAACGCTCAGCTTTCAAATAAATATCTATTGGAATAGTTAATATGTGTCCAGATGTTTTTAACTTCTTTAGAAATCATTTCAGAATGACTACCAGGCACAGTCCGATAAATCCAAATCAGCACATCAACACTAATCTTCCCACATGATCTCTGAGACCTAAAGTAGGGCGCTGCTGTACCAAACTTACATTCGGTTTTAGAGCGAGTCTGAATTTCCATTTAATTTCACCCTGCTTCCTTTTCTCACTAACAGTGTGCTGCAGTGTGTAGGGTTCCCCTGTCTATGCGCATGTGTGTGTGTGTCTGTTAGAGTGGATGTGGGGGTTGACATGGTTCTTTCTCAGAGGAAGTCTGTGGTCGGGCCGTTTCTACATATTTTCCTCTCACACACACACACACACACACACACACACACACACACATACAGAAACACACACACATTTTCCCTGTCAAGCCAAATGAAGCTCACTTCTAAAAGCACCATACACCCCAGGAGATGTGGAAGCCATCTCTCTCTCTCCATCTCTCTCTCTCTCTCTCTCTCTCTCTCTCTCTCCCTCTCTCTCTGACACACACACATACAGAAAAACGTTCACTCAAAAATAAACACAAAAAACCCACAGTCTCTTGGAGTGCAGTCTCCCCTGCTACCCCGGTGCAGTGTGGGTAGCTGTGGTAAAAGAGGTCCCTGTGAGAGGCTGTCCAAAAATAGCCTGAGTAAAAATGCAGGAACGTGGAGCTCGCTCAGTGTCACACAGAAAAATCATCTGTGTGTTTGTGTGTGTGTAGTGGGGGTGTGTTTGATTTTGTTAATTTATTGCTAAATACTTGTTTACTTGGATAAAAATACCACCTGAAAACTTTCTACCCTGGGAAAAGCACACGGTCTGCGTCTCTCTGCCTCTCACTGTCTGTTTTCTCCTCTCCTTTCGTGGGAAAGAGGAACACAGTGAGACAAAAAGAAGAAACAGAAAAAGAGCAAATTAGGTTTTAGCTTATTCACCCTATGCTTAGTGTGTCACTTTTTTGTCACATTTTTGACTGAAAGACAGGTTCATACGACTCTGGTTTAATGCCAATCCAAACCTTTGTTTAAGTACAAATGTGTGTGTGAATATTTAGTCAGTGTGATCGTGATTAGATACATTTTTGTCATAGGACTCCTGAGGAAATGCAATGAATCTGAAGAAATGCTCCATACCACAATGAAAATTCAATCGTTATTAGGTTCAAATAATCAAAGAGGCTCTTCTCAGACTTTTCAGAAATATTATTGCACAGCCCCTTTAAACTCAAGTCACGTTTGGAGGCAAAAATGCCATATAAATTCCTCGCACCCTACTAAGATAGTGAGAGAGGAAAATGTAGGAAGGTAAATATTGGACTTTGGAGGCCACAGTACAGATATTTGGTTACAAAACTAAAGTAAAATGCTGCCACATGCTGTTTGCAGGTCATGAAATGGATATTTTGTGTATTTTGGAACTGTTAAAAGACAGACCTGTAACTTAAATAGATAGCTACATGGGTTTGCTGTGAGCTGTGCCTTTAATCAAGGATACTATCGTCCGTTTCCTTAACAAGAAATTTTTTATTGCCAAATTATGAGAAACTGTTGAGTTTGGTCCATTCTGCAGCAGCTTGGATTTACCTACAGCAGCCAAGACAGACTGCCAATCTAAACAGAGAAATGCCTCAGTGATCCTACACATGTACACATTCCCTAACCTCATGAAAATACACACACACTCATACATATATACACACTCACACACACACACTCACAGCACACGCACTCACTCACATGTGTGGTGGTTCTATTGCTGCCTTTCTGGCACAGAGCCACATCCATGTAATATAACCAGGAGTTGAGAGACAGACAAAGTCTGACCCTCCTCTGTCTGTCTGAGAGTGTGACGCTGCAGACTGGGCTTACTGTGCTGCTCAGTGTACAAGACGAAGACAAAGGGATTAGTAGAATACAGTAAGCACTTCTAGTCCCCTTATTATCACCGCTCACTCTCCCACTGCCCTGCTCTTCCTTTCACAGATAGACTAAATAGACACCAACACAAGGTCAGACAAGGCAGATGATCAGCTAGTGCTGTTTTGGACCTTTTTTGTTATTAGCCTGATGGCTTAGCTGAAGACACACAAAGAGCGAAGGAACATGCCGGGATAAAAGCTGCACCCTGAGATAAAAGACCACAGTCATATTTTAGCTGCGAGTGTGTGAAAAAAGTCACAGACCCTGGGCCACAGCCATAAAAATTAAAACATAAAACACCCACACACATAAAAATAAGGAAAAGAAGAAAATGTTTTAGGCATATGATATTTACTTTGGATCACTTCGCCCCCACGTAGTCCAATACAAACGCTTACTTTTCCACTCAAACAGGAGACATCTTCCAACTGATGGCGCACACGCACACTTAAATACATTTACATCAGTGTGTGTATGTGTGTGTGTGTGTGTGTGTGTGTATGTGTGATTTACTAGTCCACCACTCAATTGTACTGGAGAGGTTTTGACGTAGGTGTCCTCTTTTATAGCGGTAATAGCCCGGGGAGGGAGGAGATCTCCCAAACACAGAGCTTTGTATTATTCTGGAGAAACAGCTGATGGTTTCTGATTTAAGTAATTCAATTCCCTACACAACTCCAGGTCATTTTTAGCTGCTGCTCCTTCCTGAGGCTAATGTGCAACTGGCCAATATTTTTTTCTAAGTCATAAGAAATATAATTAAACTTTTATGGTTCTGGAAAAGCATCAGATCTCAGTTCTCTGTCTATTGTTGTCATTCTTGTTTCCAATGTGGCTTCTTTCCATATTAGTTGAACCCATTTAGATTGACTAAAGAAGCATTCATTAGAGATTTTCCACCATCTGAGGACATTACCAAGAGAGGAACTTACCATGACAAACATAGTTTCACACAACACATACATTCAATGAAGTACTGAGTACTGAACTATGCTAAGTTTCAGATCTGCAGTACTGAAAATATTGAACAGAGCTGCAGTTATGTACAAAGGAAAAAAAATAAACTCTCTTGATATCTCTCTCTCACTCTCTCTCTCTGCCTCTCTCTCTTTCCCCAGGTCCACTTAAAGGCTCCTATGATCCTGAACGGGGTTTGTGTGATCTGGAGAGGCTGGATCGACCTACAGAGGCTGGATGGGATGGGATACCTGGAGTATGATGAGGAGAGGGCACAGGTGAGGGACACATTCCTCTGTGTGTGCAGCATTCAACATCCTTTTCTTGTCTTCACTTCCTCTTTTCCTACAAAATGAAAGAAGCCAGGGTCTGTGGAGTTAGACAGAACTGACCTTACCAGACCTCAGTAGCCATCTTCTCTGCTTGAGGCTTGTGGCTCCTGCATTGTGGGTAATGTTGGGGCCAGGTTTTGTGATAGTGATAGAGTATGAAATAAAAAAAAAGACAGCATTGTCTGCAGCATTGATAATGATCATATTTAAAATAGAACTGTCCATCAGGAGTCTGACAATGCTAATCATTTGTCAATGGGACCTCTTTATCATGCAAGCGCTATAAAGTTCACTTTGTGTGTGTGTGTGTGTGTGTGTGTGTGTGTGTGCGTGCGTGTGTGCGTGCGTGTGTGTGTGCAGCATGAGGATACTTTGGCCCAGGCAGCGTTTGAAGAGGCTCGACGCAGAACCAGAGACTTTGAAGACAGAGACCGATCACACAGAGAGGATCTTGAGGTGAGAGGGCCCTGTGAAGGAGGTGATGATGGTCTGCCATCTGAAAGACAAGATGACTGTTATTTGACAATGCAGCTCCAACTGTAAAAGGACCAATCTGCTTCCTCTTTAGACCTATGTTGGCCTTGCAAAGCCGTCCTAAATGCCACAAATTCTCATCCAGATTCTAGTCTGGGTAACGTGCACTAGGGGTCATTTGGGCCCAGCAATGCTTTGTTTCACTGTAAGCCTGTTGCACCTCTGTCCACAAACATCACCACAGCTGGGTGTAGCCACTGCATCTGTAAGCACAGCCATTTTGAGTACATGTCTGCATCACTGGAGGTCACCGAAAGCAACATTTTTAGCTGCTGTTTGGTGACTCTGTAAAGTAACCATCTGTAAATGTAAAATAAGCTTGATTCAGAGGCCGTGTGACTTTTTTGGGCCTTAAATTTATTCAGAAAGTGACTTCTATGAGACATTTCCAGAACAGGAGCCACTTTTTTTTTTTTTTGTTTCAGTTTGAAAATAGCAATCAAAGACAATTGATATTCGAGCAGGTAGTTCACACATAGAACAGGACTCATGTTGGAGTCTGAGCGACATGTCAGTCATCTAAAGTTCAGCTGCGTGAAACTTCAGTTTTGTGGGCTGGCTTTGCAGGGCTAGACTTAACCAACTGGAAATTTGCAAATATTATTTTCAGATTCAGTCATAGATCTAAACCAAGCAGCATCAAAACAGCTTGCATTGTCTCGCTAGCAAAACATTCAGATTAATGCTTCATCTTCTAGCAAATGTGCCCTTAATTTGTTCTACATTTGCTATAGTAAGTCTGTATTGATCTGTGTTTAAAGAAGACTAAACACCGATTTATTAAGGGTCAAATTTCCAGTTGGTTTTCCTTTGCTTAGCGCTCGGGGTGGCTTAGGGTTGTGTGATGTGTGGTTGTGTGCTTTAATGATGTACTTATTTATGTAGGTTTTTACAATTAGAATCATAGGTTTAGTGCATGATCAGTTTGACTATAAATCTAATCTGATAATTGATTTGATATTATTGAACTATTGAATGACTGATTCAGTTTTGTCAGGTGTCTCAAAAGCCTCAGAAGGGAAAGTAGTTTCTTTACTTTACCTGTCGCAGAAAAACAACCCACCGAAGTAACAACTGCACAGCAATTGTAAAGTCTAAATGCAAGGAATTTGTGAATTGCATTTTGTTCATTGAATTATCATTGTGGACCAATTTGTGTTGTCTCAATGTCTTTACACTGTCCATTTGAATTTTGAAATCGCCCCAAATGTATTCAATTACTTGAGACAAACTCACTTTCCCAGCAAGGCTTTGGGGAGATCGATGGCATCCTTCCTAAGATGACGCCCTACGAATGAACCCCAAATTGTTTATTTTTTAGGACCCTGTGGTTTCTAAAATCTGGGACTGATGACACACAGACAGACAGCCAGCAGAAAAGAACAGGGTCTGTGTCCTTCATTTCTCACCATCTATCACACTGTCATGCACTAAACCACCCTTGTGTGTGTGTGCATGTGTGTGTGTGTGTGTCCACCTGTTTTATCTATGTTTGTGCCTTCTTGTGTTTGTCCATTATTTTCTGTGTGTGTCTGTGACCACCGGCAGCTGTCTGCGTGTTTATTTTCTCTTATGTGTTTGTACATGCATGCCCTTCTAATGAATATCTGCCTCTGCTTTTTTAATGCTTGTGTGGCGTGAGAGACGGAAACAGTAAGATGTGACCATTTTATTGCTCCTCTGCACAATAACACTGACACGCGCACACACACACACACACACACACGTCAAGACCTACCACAGCTTTGCAGCACATGGTCCTGCAGAATTTAGAGAGAAAGGAAAGGCAGGAACTCAGCACATGGAGAGAACGTGGGAAGTTGGTGGGGATGAGAAGCACAGATGAGAGGAAGAGAAAGACACGATGAAAAAAAAAGAAGGAGAGGCATTTATTGAAGGTCGTCTTTCATCTGACTGATCTCATGTTTCTTCCCAGAGGCTCTCAGAGAAAAAGAAAACCTTGTGTCTCCTGCTGAATCAATATAAGTTCCACCACTATCTCTTAAAAAAACACATGCACTGTAAAAGCCATGAGAGTTCCCAGCAGGAACTATTTAGATTCAGATTTGGAACAAAAAAAGTGGATACAGAGTCCCATATTTATATATTGTATATATTTGATGCAGCTATTTCTTTACTGGATCATATCTCACCTTTAATCTCAAAGCATTATCAGTCTGAGAGATGTGTAAAATGATTCATGTTCTCATTCTCTAACTTCTGTCAGTAGGTTTGCATTAAATATCCACAGTGAAGGAATACTTCTGTTGGCTTTGTATCATTACAGTGTGGGTGGAATACATTAACGAACAATGTTAAACTTTCCACCATGCGGCCTGCACCCAGAGCTCCACGCTCATTTCACAGCAAACTTTTGCTGGGTCTAAGGCTACTTCTGCAATTTTTGTGGAGGAAGAGGCTGCCAGCCAGTGAGGATAGCAGCACAGTGCATTCTGGTTGTTGTAGGTTTTTCTATCACATCACTTTTTCTCTGTTTTTTCTGGTCATATGGCACCATTTTCAAAATTCTACTGCATAGACAGCCCAGTTTTAGAAGAAGACCATCTTTAGAGCAGTGGGGAATTTACTGCAGTTGGATTCTTTTTATGTGTTGAATATGAAGCTACACCACTGAACCACTTGCCACAGCATGTGTTCTTTTCATTAAAGAGTGAACAGGAATAACAAAATGCATTTCAATCCAAGCAACACCTCTGAAGAAGCTGCTGTTCTTCATTTATGTGCGTGCATGTTTTACCATAATTTGCTGAGAAGTCCTAAAATGATTAGGACTGTTCTGCAGATCTCCTTAGACTCAAGTGTTAAGAAGATTGTAAAAAGGCTTTTACTTCCGCACTGCAACAGTAAGACGACACATGAGCTACTTTCAGAATTTTGGGTGACTTATGAGTGATTTCTTTTGTTTGTACGATTGAAGGTTGAAAATTCCTGCCTGGATGCGTCATACACTGAAAACAGTTTAAAATCCTACAAGTTAAGCTTAGCAAATACCATATATTCTGAATTATCTCAGAATGTTTCTCAATAAGCGCACAGGAAATTGCACAATCCTTAACAATTTAATATTGTCCTCTTTAGTTTTGTTTTTGCTGATATTCATAGACTGGAGGCCTTGGATATACTGTTTATGTGTAGAAAAGCATGGATTTACCAACTTTACACATTTTTGTCTTGAGGGATGCTTTGAAGGCTTGCGCTTGTTTTAGTACTAGTGCGTGATTTTGTCGTGTGAGCAGTGCAGTAGTGACCTCTGTAGAGCGTGAGGATTTAGAATGAGTAATATTTGAAAAATGTTTCAATTATCAACAAAAAATACTCCTATTGTCTTTCAGATGATTGGACAAGCCATTACAAAGTTAGCTTCATAACACATTTGGCCGTATGAACCAAATTCGAACGTTGAATGTTATCGGAAGAGAAGCAGCACAGCGGGATCCTCCAGATCTGCTCTGAGCTGTTTCTCAGGGTGTGACTGACGAGTATTTGCTGAATAGCTGCACAGATTCAGCCTCTGCATTTCTGTGGTCTGAACTCCACCTCTCCTTCTGCCTCCCTTTCTCTCTCTGTTTGTCTCTCTACTGAGCTGCTCCATCTAGTTATCTCTCTGTCCTGTCATCCAAAGGCGGAGCTCACTTCTACTTCTATCCATCAGGCAGACATCACTAAATGTGTGCTCTTTTTGTATTTGTTGCGTGTAGGAATAAGCCACATTTGACCCATACTTCCAGTCTACATTTGTAAAACAGACATGCTGAATGGTTCAGTTGTGAATCTTCAGTAAACGACCAGGCAGAGAAGCACATTAAACAGTGGGTGAAAGAGAGAGAGTGAGAAGTGTGAGTTAACTAAGGCAGGCGTAGGAGGAGAGGGGTGCCATACAGTTACACTGTAGTGTATACATGCATACATTTCTCATGCTTGCATTGGGTATTAATGATGGGTCACCACTCATGATTAATGTTACTGTACGTTTCAGTATCATTTACATATCTGGAGCTTACACAGGGCTTGACACTCGACTGAAGTCACCACAAGTGGTATTCACCATCTCAAAATGTTACATGTTTTTAAATCCAAAATGTAAATCTGAGAAAACATCTGAAACACTATTTAAACTATGAACGTGTCACTCATAACCAGGAGAAGGACGACTTTAAAGGTTATCAGGAGCTTTAGATGAGCCCATTACATTTACGTTTACCTCTGTGATGACTTGAAATGATCAGAAGAGATTAGGAGGAGAGCTGTGTCACTCAGTCCATTTCTTATTTTGGGTTAAGCAGCTTTTATTTCAGTAAAGCTCAGCAGAAAAGCTTTTTTCTCCCCTGGGTGCTCACTGAATATAAAGCTGTTTCCCCTTTAGTTCCTGAAGCCTTGTCATTTTGGCAGATACAACATTTTTCATCCAAAAGCAGTCATATTCCAGTCATTCAAGGTCAGAAGGTACCTGTCAGGATGATGGATGAAGAAGCAATAGATCGAGAAGAAATGTGCCTTTTAACTCACACGCACACACACACTCTCACACACACACACACACACGCACACACACACAAACTTCTCCAAGTGCTCAGCTGAAAGAGATTTGGTGGTGAATGATGAGCTGGCACTGAAAGCATTAATATATCATTAGTATTGATCTCCATCAAACCCCCTGCTTTGACTTACATACACACACACACACATTCAGAGACACATTCAGATACTGTACAGGCACATGTGTGCATAAATTCGCAGATACAGCAAATCTAAATGTGTCACCACACACACTCAGACACACACTCCTCCTGTATTGAGTTGTGGTTAAGCGGCCTATAGTAGCTCAGCAGGCTTCCATCTGTGTGTGGATCAATACAGAAAGCTCTCCTGCCCTTATGTTTAGCAAAGACCACTCCCTTCTTCAGACACAAACAACACACAGCTAAAGGATGTGATGCAGCAGCAACGGGGCTCAGTGAAAACACTGGATATTTGTTCACAGCTATGAGCGACTTGTTTTTTTTTACCTCATACACACCTCCACAGACTGGGGATTATATTTCAATCTCATCCATGTCCATATCTGAGTGTATTTTAAATAACTCCAACCTCAAAATAGCATGTAACTGATACTGTAAATTGTAAACAGTGTTTACTAAAAGGGATATGTTTAATAGGAGGGGAATCTACTGGTTTCCATTTTTCTCTGATTTTGATCTGTACATCGTGCACATATTTCGGCTGAGCTATGGCAGGATGATCAGAAAAAAAATGTGAAGTGAAACTTCTGCTGAAAAGGCCTTTCTCACATTCTGACCTGTCAAAGCAGGAGATCAGTCACAACATTTCTGAACATTCATTGCTAACTGTTAAAAAAAATTAGTTTTCTAGCGATGACCACCCGTGGCAAATACATACTGGTTATTGTATATTCAGACCTGCAATAATTGATTTTTTGGCCACTTGGGGGCAACAGAATCAAGCCGCAAACACACTGACATATCGTCACCTTCCAAGTCAATAGCCAACTTGTCAGCAAACATCTTCTTTACCGTCGGGCAGTCATGGGGCAACTTTAAGGTTCAGTGTTTCAAATTAAAGTCCAATGCTGACTCTCATTTTTAGCTCTGTTTTTGTCTCCACCAACTCCTGAGGGAAACATCTGGCACCTGAGCTGCTAAATTCTTCACTATGTTCACACGTACAGTAGGTTTAGCGTGTGACTCCATTTTGATCCAAGATCCAAAACGTGGTCCGTCTGATTGAGCCACACATTTAAAGCAACAGAAGCCTTTCCAGAGGAGACAGTCAGGAGTCAGTCTGGCTGCGAGGAGTCAAAATGGTAGCATGACATACTGTATGTGTGTGTGCATGTGACTGTGTGTATGTTGCTATTATGGTGAGTCATTGAGATGACACAAACTACATTCCAGTTGAACTAAGCAACCCCTTTACTATCTCTGTCTGCATTTCTGTCTGCTCTGCTCCCTGCCTCACCTCTAACCCACACTTTTGTCAGCCCCTCTCCTTTCTCCCCTCCCTCCCTTCAGTCACTCTCAGCTATCACTCAAGTGTAAACACATAACCACAAGTATTTTTTACAGCAGCAGCAGGTCATGCCACGGGCTCACCAGCACACACACTCACACTACACACAGTCATGAAATATATTTAAAAGTCTTGTAATGCTGATGGCCTGTAATGATGACCTAATAATCCACTCAGTGTGTGTGTGTGTGTGTGTGTGTGTGTATGTGTGTGTGTGTGTGTTTATCTGTGTCAGACAGCCTGCATGTCTGCCAGTCTATCTGTCTGTCTGTCTGTCTGTCTGTCTGTCTGTCTGCCTTTCTGCCCGTCTGTCTGCCAGCCACCTTGACTAAAATATCAACACTAGTGAGGTGTATAAACAGCAGCACTGAGCCTGAGTCATCTGACTCCCTCTAGTGACAGTTTGTGGAACTGCAGCTTCTTTTTTCTGTAGTTGTAGAAAAAGTTATTGATCCCTCAAACTGACAAACCAAATTGACAATTGTTGTTCTCGCACTTGGCTCCTGTCTGAGCTCATGGAGGTATGATTTCAATTGAACTCACCTATAGCATTCATGAGCAGTGTATAAATTATGAATAATTTGCTTATGACATGGATTGTAAGCACCTATTAGGCCATTTTTAGTGTTTATTTTGTCATCAATTTTCCACAATTTTCAGCAAATTTAGTTTATTCAGTTTATTTAAATTTAATAAAGTATTCATAAGTACAGTAGATGCTTCATTACACTGTATAATTCAGTTCTAATCGTATATAATTATGTAATATGTGTCTTCATCTACAAGCACTTTTAATACTGCTGCACTTGTTTACTCACATTTAGTAAATACTTTATAACACATTGTAACTGGTTTTAAAGCTATATAATTATATATGATAATATATTAATATACAGTGTTTTTATTATTGTATTTAGTATTGCTTATGTTCTGCCTATAAATGTTAAAAGCTCTTAAAAAGTATATAATGTACATCTCAAGGGGTTCAAGGAAAGTGTTAACAATATGTCTGTACACCTGCATACACCTGTATGCTTGAAAAACTGTACTTAATTTATTGTCTCTTTCTCTCTGATCCCTCTCCTGCTTCCTTTGACGTGCCCTTTTTCCTGTCGTCTCACCCTTTCTCTCCACGTCTCTCTCTATCACTCTCTCTCTCATCTCCTCCCCTCTTTTCTCCCCAGTCCAGACGACAGCAGGACCCCAGCCCTGGCTCAAATATGGCCAACGCTGACGTGGAACACAAGATGCGCTGAGGAGGACAAGGATGGGGAAGGGAGGAAGAGGAGAAAACCAGGGCTGGACGTGCATTCACTTTCAATACAATCAACTGAAACAAAAATCAATTGAAACTGCAATTGTAGAACAATTGTTCACCAGTATTTCTTAACTGGTTTCATAGACGGTTTTCTCATGCCAACCATGTTTTTGTTTTTATTTTTGAGATATTTAAACGTAGAAGACAATAAACCTCCTGAACTGATTGAATTGAAAGTGAAGCAAGCCCTAAAAACGAAGGATTAAAAGGAATAAGGACACAACAGACCTGGGCAAAAAGTAGTTAAATATATTTAAATGCAGTGGAAGAAAAATGAACAGTTGATTTAGCATTACATTGCAATCGTGACACATCACAGGTTGAAGTTATTTCTCTAATATATAAAACAGTAAGAAACCTTGATATTTGATTGATTTTTGTCCAGGTCTTAAAGGATTTGATAGATAGGTTTAGGTTCAAGTACCAAAAGTATATTTTCGATTAATGCAAGCTGTTGAAAGTAGAGAGGGAGGGGCTGTAAGGGGGGTGGGGGGGGTTGGCTAGGAGGAGCAGAGGAAAGAGAGATTTGTTGGGCTCAGGGTCACGGTCAGGGCTTATTGGTCAGGATTACCTGTAGAGCATGCATCAAAAGTGAGGTGTTGACACAAAAAAAAGAAGAAATGTTTCTGCATTGTTCAGTGTTGTGCAACACTTCACATTTGTGAACATGCCCTTGTTAACCTCCACTATGCCGAGCTCACTTCCTGAAACCTGCTGTTTTCTCAGACCAAAGTTCACTTTGCTGGAAAGGGGGGGAGGGAGGGAGGGGAGGGGGGGGGGCTAGTATGGGAAATGGAGTCAAATTGGGCAGGTGGGAAAAAAGCATCCAGAGAGAATCATGCCAGTGTATAGGGGTGAAGATGTGTTTGCTGTACTATGATTCATGATCCCTTTACAACATCAATATGGTGAGATGCCCGTGACTGTAGAATCACAGAAAATGTAGCAACAACCTTGAGGCAGGAGAGTTAACAAAGAAAACAGCTACGAACTCTCCTACCCTTGGCTCTGGAAGTGTGTATTGGAGAGGGGGGTGGGGGATCAACGTCAAGTCGAACATCCTTCGTCTTCTGAGGGGTTTTGCACTATGTGATACAATCAGTCTTGTGCCCCACATGGATTTTCTTTATATGCATGAACCCAAACACAGGCCTACCTATGTTCTTTACTGTTCCCTGTGCAGTCTGTTTATTGTGAGAGCACTCTCTCTGCAGCGCTTTGATAAGGAATAACTGGGTGATTCATCGCCTGGTCACTGTGAAGCCAAATGTGGATGTGCTCCTCTGGTGGACCCAAACAGCAGCATGCTTGACAAAGTGCAAAAGCATCTTTTTTATTTAACCAGGATACGCCCGTGTCCTAACGTGAACCCCACATTTTTGCATGAAGGCAGCGAAACTTCATTTTGGCTCCTTTAAGCCAAAACATTTAACATATTTCTTTTTCGGAGCCTCAGGGTCGTTATAACATAGCATCGCTGTCTAGTGAAAACCATGTAGCCCCAAATTTGTATTTTTCATAAAAACTGAAGAGAAAAATGTTCCTATTTTGTAAGTTAAATCAGTCTTTTAAAAAGCGACTGGACAATCTATTATTGTCGCAAAGATGGAAACAGGGTTTTTTCGTAGCTCGTGAAAAGTTTACATTTTGGTGATACATGGTCGTCACCTCACAGCAGCGACAGGTAACATCTTCCTACGCCGTGCTGCTGTTCAGATGTCAGCCGAGGCACAAGCGCAGAACCTCTTCAAAAGCACACCATACGCATCAGTTGTTACTCATCACCTCTGTCGTTTCCACCATAGCAACAGTGGATCACAGTCATTAGTAATTTAGCAGCTCGGACTGCAGACTGTACAGTCTATGGTCCCAGTCCACTTTAGTCAGGATCCATCTATCGATCGATCACCCAGATGTTCCTCATCATGAGAGGACTGTGAAAGCCTGAAAGCAGTCTAAGTACTATTCCCTGTCCTGTTACAGCACTAGTGTAATGAAATGGTATGTTTCGTTTTGTTTGTGTGAAAGTCATGATGTTTACTTTTTATATTACTTCTCACCTCTGTACATGTATTCATTTTTGTTCATCTTTCAGCTTCATTATGAGCTAGTAGTATCAGCGGTAGGCTGTAATCTGTCAAGTTGAGTTAAAAATGACAAAATGTCTCCAGACATTTGGGAGTTTTGAGGACATTTTGTTACTTTTTTCATAGTTTCATGTGTTCCTTTTATTAATGTTATTTCTATTGTTTTGTTTTGGGTTTTTTTCTAAGTCCACCTCCACTTAAATACATTGAACAAACCCAAGCCCTCTTATGATGTTATTAGGCGATATAAATGTTTTTATATTGCACAACTGGAAGTTCATTTCATGTTCCAGTAGATTTTACATTTAGTGCACTCAACGGTTTTATTGCAATTATTGTAACCAAGAAAAATCTTTTGTTTATCCATTCTTTGCTGTTTCCTCAATCTGACTTTTTATGAATTTTAATGAGCTTTACATAAACAAAGAAATCTGGTGATTTTTTTTTAATCCATTGACAGCCATGTGTTTGTAACATTTCACACAAAGTTTTGGAGGAAACAAATGTCGTTGCTCAGCATAATAGTTGAAATTAAAATAAAAAAGTGAGTTGAAAACTCAAACAACATGATAAACTTGATGATAGCCTGCCAGGCTACAGAGAGGTTCTATCATTTTAAAAGACTTCAAGGTGCATCAGAACTAAGAGGAACTGTTTAAGCTGCAGAGGTAACTAATTTGTCAGGTTTTCTACAGCTTTATTAACAAGAAGGCAAAATCATCAAGCTCAGGGTACAACAAAAACAGTGCAGGACTTTCATCCTGACATTATGATACTACATGGGAGGACGTAACCTAAGGTCAGAATTTTAACTTTCTTACTGGCAGCATTAGTTATTTTTCCCACAGAGATCTTGGAGACTGGGGAGAAAAGCTTAAATGTTCCCATTTTCCTCAGCGCGTACTGATCCTGCAGAGTCAACTGGCTTTGTGACTCTGAGCTTAACTAGTTGAAGAATGTGGAAAGCATACTTTCTGTCTGAGGACACCTTCAGTGTGATGAGTGGTGGATTTTTGTGACTCGGCTGAGTTTGATATAAATGTGTTGAAAAGTGCAGCAGATGAGACACAGTAATGAAGAGTTGAGGGACAGAGGAAGACATTGGATCATGTGGGGGCATAAAGCAGGCTGTAGCCCAAGATGAGGCTCAGGCCATGTTGTTGACGGCTGGTTTTGGAAGTCAGGAATTCACTGGTTATGTCTGTACTACAGCTAGACAATGGCCAATCATGAAGTTTCCCAGATTAGAAATAAACCGTGGGCTCAGGTGAAGAAAAATAGTCTGTGGGTGATTTTAAAAGATAAACAAAGTCAACCCAAAGCCACCCTGTCCCCACGTCATCCACCCAGTGTATCATTATACCATTATTTAGATGATTACCCACATAAACACCTTAGCTGATACTCCATCCCAGAGTTTTCTTAATGCAGGCATTAAGGCAAAAAAATAAAACAACCCACAAACATTTTGTTTTTTACCATAACTGTTTATCTTCATACTTGTTTAAGTTATTTATACTTTGGTTTTATTTAGAGATCCAAAGAAGAACTCTGTGATATTTAGTGGCTTGTTTCTCCCTCCTGTGTGTGTGGCCTGTCTGTCCCTCTGTTTTAGGGCGTGTCCTCTCGGAGGAGTATAAAATATGAGATATTCAATTCAAAATGTTGGATGTTTTTCATAATAAACATGTATGAATTCTTGTATTTGTTTCTGTTCTTTGCGCTGAAACTAAAGGCGCTTCACTGGAATTTAATGTTCCTACACAGCTCCGACCACACCAGTGGTTTCACTTTGTCTGATTGGAATCTTCTCAGGATTGTGAAGACTGCATGTGGTGACTGTGCTTGACTCACCACCACTGTATTGGGGCTGTGAGAGAGGGGCTGGGGCTCAGTTGTATATATAAGGCACAAAAGAAGAAAGAGAAAGGACAGATCTTCCATCAGGACACTCTCAGCAAACAGAACAAGTGAATCAAAGACCAGATGAAAGAGAGAGACAAGCTCATCCTCACAGAACAAACTGGTCCTCTGGCTGCCAGGGAGGACAACAGTGAGGTTAAAGCCATCACTGGAAAGAGGTCAAAGAGCTGTGGGGAATAAATGAAGTGGCAAATTGAGAAAAAGAAAAGGTGCTCAGAAGGTCACAAAAATAACAGGAGCCCACACGGCGTGAGAGGGGGGAAGACCTTTATCTGAGTGAGGTGAAATTCAACCTGAATATGATTCGTTAAGTCTTCCAACAGGAGCTGGCTGTGCAAGACAAGAGCTACAGAGAACGGAAGGAGAAAGCTCCCTTGTGGTCAGATGTTGCTTAGATAATAGGGAGACTCCAAATTTGCAAATTCAAAAATAAAAAAACAAACAAAAAGCATCAACTCAACTAAAGTGTGCTATAGAGATAGTGTAGTCAATTTTGATGTCTTCATCTCCTTTATTTTGTTTGAAGTATGAATATTGCTGACAAATCATAAAAGGATTAAATCATGAAACATCTACAGCATTAGATACATGTAGAAACATACATAGGAGCACTGAAAAGTTGAGTACAAACTATTTAAGCTAAATGTAGTTTACAACAATAAAACGCACGGTGTCAACATAAACCTTGCCACAACAATAAAGAGTTTTGTTCCCTCAGATTTGGACTTCTGCGGCCGCTTCATGCGCGACACTGTCAGCTGACTGTGACGTCATCGCGCCAACTGAAAACGTGCGTCGAACACAGGAAGTTGAATTATCAGCTGATCCTGCTGGCTGTTGTTGATGCCTGAAGTTGCTGTTGTTTGGACACTGTGTTGCTCTTATCTGCTCCTGACATTGAAGACACATTAAACCCGAGAAAGGGACACGGTGGGCATTTACCGGCGGACGGGCTCACGAGGAACAAGGGAAACGTCTCTCGGCGAGGACTTTGAATTTGCGCACTAGCGGCAGAGGAGCTAGCTCTAAAGCTTGAACCTTCGGCGAAAAGAAGAAAGAAAAACAGCAAAGACAGCCGACGGCTTGGCGTGCTTTCTTTGTTTATGTCGTGCCACTCTGAAACGCGATATTAATGCTCTTTCTCTTGAATTTTTTTTCTGCACATACGGTATTTATATTTATACTTTGTTACCATTGCGCTGAAGGCAGCTAGCTCGTCAGCTAACGTTAGCACACCGCGCAGAGAAACAGTCTTGTTGTCAAGCTTTGGTGCTTTCGTAACCGCCCGACGCTGACAGAGAGCCATAGCTAACAGTGAGGGCAGTCGGGCTTGGAGGAATTATTATTTGTGTGTTTTTTTAGTGCCTCTGTGTGTTTGTAGCTGTTAGTCACTGGATCAGGTGCTCTGCTGGTCCGCCGGAGACACAGGACACAACACTGTAGCCGAACAAGTTGATGTTCACTCGTTAGATTGAGACATCTGTGGCTGTTAAACAGGTCTGACTTATCTGTTTGTTTATTCCTGACTTTGATTGAGGGATTCTTTTATCCGTATCTATCTTAAAGCACACAAACAAGTCCTAGATTAACTGACAGCTGGCCTTGTACGGTAGAAGTTGGCTGGCAGGTTGCGTAATTTGTTTGCGTGCGAGCTGTCAGCCTTTGCTGGGTAACTTGTTAAGCTGTCATTTACAACCTATGTATCTCTGTACGCCTTAGTTGCGTCGTGGATGTCATCTTGAATATTTAACACAGTTTGTTATTATTCAGTTTTTAATGTCAACAACATATGGGATGCGATAAGGTGGCCACTCTTTACTGTGACTTAGATTGAGAAGCTGTTTGATGCTCACACTCATGAATTTGGTAGATTTAGAAAAATAAGTAGATAGCTATGATTTAAAGTAGCCATCTGAGACCATTGTGAGACAGTGCTGTGATCAGGGAGAGACAGGCGGAGAGAAAGGGTCCCTCAGAGGGTCCCATTGTGTCTTGAGGAGAGGTGAGCTGCCCCCCACTACTTGCCAATGCTGGATCTGGAGGTGGTGCCTGAGAGATCACTAGGAAATGAGCAATGGGAATTCGCCTTAGGTGGGTTTTACAGCAACAAAATGAGACTACAAGCTATCTATTAATGCTTGAAGCCACATTTACAATGATTTCCTGCTAATAGTTAAGGCTCTCTAGGAAGTGACTGTTCTCTTCGTGTGTGTCTGTGTTTCCGTGTGTGTCCTCAGGGATGCCATTGGCCCAGGCCATATCTATTCTGCAGAAACACTGCCGCATCATCAAAAATGTCCAGGTGCTATACAGTGAACAGGTAAGATTACCAAGTGTCTTAAGTATGTGCTCTTTCACATCTCTCACATACATAAAAATGTGAATCAGCTTGCTCAAGAATGCATTTTAAGTTTTTTTTTTAGACTTTCTTGTGTTACCTTAGGAAATCCAGTCATCTTCGAATCCCACATATTTGTATTTTTACAAAAGTTTTAGTTCAGTGTTTAGTTTAGTATGTATGTATAAAACGGATCCAGGCTGATATCATTATCTGATTTTTCTTAAAAACTTAAACATCAGCATCAAGAATCCAAAATCAAGCTGTAGTTAAAGTCTCTCCACAGGTTCAATAGCTGTATTTATTCAGTCAAGGACGTTGTTTTTAAAACACCACAAACCTTTGATTCAAGATTTATTCATGGGCGACTGGAAGCAGTTATTCATGATAACATGAATCACACACTCGGTGTGTTGTCTGGTTTAACATATATGTGCAGTCATAGCGTTGCTATGTGCCTTGTCTCCCTTGAGTTCAAGAATAGCTTATTCTGGTTGTTTGCTTATCTGCATATCTGTTCATGAGGGCATGCCCCCCCCTTCTCTATTAATTAACTAGTTTGTTTATCTCCCCTCCAGACGCCACTCAGCCATGACCTCATACTGAACTTGACTCAGGATGGGATTAAACTGCTGTTTGATGCCACAAATCAGAGACTCAAGGTGAACATTGTGATTTTAGGAAGTATAAGTTACAGGTACATTTTAGTTAATATTAGATAAGAATCTTATCTTGTGCTGATCTACACAGCAGGTATTAATGAGAGAGGTCTGTGGCATTTCTACACAGTTATTTAACAGCAGCAGCTTACTGCAATTCCAAAATCTCCTCCCATTTCAAGGCGATTGGCAAAGATGTTAGACTCTCCCAGCTTTGCTAATGAGATTCAACTTGCAGTTTGTTTTGTGCCCTGACTTTTTTTTTTTCATCTTTCTGAGTGACAGGTGATTGAAGTGTATGACCTGAGCAAAGTCAAGTTGAAATACTGGTAAGTAGGAATATACAATAATGCCAGGATGAAGTCACACTAATATGTTAAAATAGCAATTGATGTAGCGAGGATGAAAACAATCTCTGACCTTCAGTTGTTATTATTGTTATATGGCCTTCATCTACAGGCACAGATCTATATAATGCTCGTTGTATGTATACACTACACTATACTATGTTCCCTGACTGATGGGCAGCTGCTAATGGAGTCCAGGTGCATTAATGTGTATCTCAAAATTTGTGTACGATTGTCTTTCAGTGAAATCCATTTCACTTCTCTGGCAATAGCTCCTCAGCTAATGCAGCAAGGCCTGTGTGAATGTTAATAGATGTAACACAGGGTGTGTGTGCATGTGTGTGTGTGTTTGTGTTTTGTTTCAGTGGAGTCCATTTCAACTCTCAGGCCATTGCCCCCACAATAGAGCAAATAGACCAGTCGTTTGGAGCTACGCACCCTGGAGGTATGTTACAAAGCACAAACCCACTCTCACAAATGAACCTGCATTTTTATTCATCTCTTTCATGAAATCTTTTCCTCTCTTCGTCCAGTTTACAATGCTGCAGAGCAGTTGTTCCATCTCAACTTTCGTGGCCTGTCCTTCTCCTTCCAACTGGACTCATGGAACGAAGCACCAAAATACGAGGTGAGAACGTTTGTATCATTCTGCTTGTCAGCTGACAAAGGAAAGGCGGACTGGTGGCTTCATCGCATCCCAGGGAAATCAGGGCAGCCTTGTGATTTGAAGTGATTAACCCTTCATACGGACAGTCTGAGGTCACGCCCTGTGCTTGCCTTGAACGGGTCCCTGAATCCCTGTCCGGTTGGATTTGTTGTGTCATGATAGCAAACAATGTACAACTGAATGAAGAGATCAATGCAGTTTGACTTGGTGATTGTCTTGCTGCGTGTTTAATCTTGGGCACAGACAATGTTTTTTTTTCTTGGGTGTCTCTGACAGATCTCACAATGCACCAAGTACAAATTCCAGTGTTTCACTGTTGAGATGTCAAAGACTCATTGCAGTGTTATGTAAGCAGTAAATATCTGACTGCAGCAGGGACTTCAGGGACTTTGGTTAGTTCAAGCAGCATGAGTTCATAATTAAATTCTGCAAACTCCCAGCAACTCACAATTCAGATCTTCAAGGCAAAGTGACAGAGTCAAATTGTCACACAAGCAGCATGTTTATACATGTTCCCTGAATATATAAAGTGTGAGGTTTTTACCTGTTGTGGTTTTGCTTTTGCGTGAAGGTTCGCTGCTCTATTGTGCATTTTGCTGCTATGAAAGCATACATCATGCGATGATGATTTCACTGCTCCCTTCAGATGTTTGATGTTGGTGTTCACTCAAGCTGATCTCATATCTTATTGACAGAATTAAGCAGCTCATCACCTCTTATTGTTTGTTGGCGCTGCTACAACATATCTGTAATATCATAGCAACTGCATTGATTATTTCATAAGCCCTCTAACCCGCCCTGAGCTGCATGCTCAGTTGTTTCAATGGTTTTGTTTAATTAACTGAAACAACAGCTGAAGCTTGCTTATCATCAGCAGTTACAAGCATGGAGGTTTCAGCTTCTAGTCTGATTTAGAATATTTGCATGTCTTTGTCTAAAGCTCAGCGCCCAGCTGTTGTTTGTTTCCTGTTTGTTATGAGTGTGAGAGATGAATGTGTCTGAGATGCTCCGTGAGCTGAGTGTCTTTAGACAAAACTGATTCAGCGCACTGAGAATAGATAACACCGAAGGGTTTATATTGCATTTTGTTCAGAACATATTTAGCGCACTTTTTTCCCTTTTCCACATTTGTTGTGAAATTGTTTTTGTACCATCTGCAAAATGCCTCATAATGAGAAAAGGAGAAATCCTGTGAACTTCTGAAATGATCATAATCTTGACATAACTTATAATCTGTAAAATGTTTTTTACTCCATGCTGTTGCTTTTTAACTAAAAGCAACCACAGTCTCCGTCCATTTAACTTAACTAATGCTGAAAATGTAAAGGTTAAATGTCTTGAAACATTACTCAGGTTAAGTACACATTATGATAGCAGTGCTGCAAATTTCTTAAAACCTACAAGCTTTTGCTTGAATTTAATATCAGAATGACTCATCTGCAGCCATTTTGCATTTGTGTTGGTGATAAATGCAACTTGGAAATACACAAACAAAAAATCAGCACAGAAATGATGTAACATCTGCCAAGTCACAGTGAATTGTGATACTGGACCTCTCTCAGATTAAAAGTGTCTATCTGACAGGTCCAAGTTGAATTTAAATGTGGTTTCACCAATCAGTGGCAACATTGTGTTTGAGTTTTTCCTTCTGCAAAGAGGGTATGTGGGTCAGTCAGTGCAAATGTTTATATATATTCAGAATTTATTACACATTTCTGTACTTGGACATGTATTACTGTTAAACATCTATTTGTTGCGCACTGTCTTCTTCCTCTTCTGTTAAAATGTGCACACACAAAGACAGTATATACCAGTCCTGTACTACTCCCAGCTGTTTTGCCTTGGCAGCCTAACTTTGCCATGGGTTTGGCCTCCCTGCAGATTCCACACGGGGCCATGGTCAAGAGGATGCACATCTACACTGGCAACAACCTGCAAGAAACAAGGTAACATATACACACACTCAGATACATGAACTGTAAAGATGTAACACTGGCCAGGAACAATGTGAAGCTCTAAGTTGGTTATTGTGTGATGTTGCTGCTGGTTTATGGTTGATAGATGGATACTTTTTAGCACATTTTGTGATTATTGGTGAATAAACACAATTTTGATAATAAAGCACCCGTGTGGCTCAAGAAAAAAAACATTTTGGATGTTAATACGATTTGTGTGGAGAACGAAGACAACAAAAAGCCGTGAGAAACACTAATAGAAACCCTCAGGAACAAGGAACACAAACACACACTGCTGTTCTCTGTGTCCTTAGAGCTCCGGTGATGCCGCTGGCTTGTTTCCTTGGTAACATCTTTGCAGAGTGTGTGGACGTCCTGAGAGACTGGGCAGGACCTCTGGGACTCAAACTCCGCCTTCTCACTGCAGGTAACACATGTCTCTGTGTCTGTGTTTGTCTTGAGGATTGCAAATGAAGATTTAGGATTTGAATCAACATGTTTCCAAAGTGTGTTCCTCACACGTCCTCATATCTACACGTGGATTCACTGGACTTTATGCTGGAGTTAAACAGGAAATCCAACCCATATGTTTTAAATTGGCAATTAACACAATTTTCACTTATTATTATCACTTATTAGGTAACGTAGTGATTGCAGTAAAATTGTCTCCACTGCAGATATAATTAAGTAACCCTAGCCTCTCAGATTTAGCTGCAGCTACCTGGCTGGACCAACATAAAAAGTGCTTTTTTCCAACAGTCCGCACTTACTATGACACTAATTGTCACAGCTTTGCACTGACATGATGTTTGACTGTGTTTTCTTGTCATTCATGTGGAGATTGAGTGATTTCCTCTCCTGTTCTGCTGTGTTTTGTGAGTACAGGTTGTGGTCCAGGTGTGATGGCTGATGCTAAAGTGAGGTCCCTAGAAAGGTGCATCTACTTTGGAGATTCCTGTCAGGATGTACTGGGTGCTCTGGGCTCGCCACACAAAGTCTTCTACAAGTCTGAGGACAAGGTAGGAAAACTCTGATCCTTTAAGGGTCTAGTTGTTGTTGTTGTTGTTGCTGTTGTTAGAACTACTTGTATTAACCTCTCTAAGTTCTGTTCCTCCTACCCTGATCTACACCGTATCCTCTATCACTCCGATAGCTGAATCCCCCTCCAGGATTCAGCTGTCGGAGAAACAAACTAATTAAGTCTTTCCCCTGCTAATGTGCTACATTTTGCATGTTGGGTGTCACTATTTGACCCAGTTGAATGTGCTCAGCAGTTAATTTAGACCTTTTGAATGTGAGATTGCAAGAAATAAACCTACAAAAACATTGGAAATGCTCCAGTAGGTACAGGCTCAAAAATAGCAGAGTTATCCTGTAAAGGAGAGTTAAATATTGGGCCTATATTGGCCAGAAACATAATTACACAATAACTAACTTTATTTATATAGAGCTTGTCCTAGCAGTGTTAAAAAGTGCCTTATAAAATAAATCAGACAAGACAGTTAAAATGGGAACAAAAACCAAAAGACATGACCTCAAATAAATGCAAATGTTTCTCCACATCTGCTGAACATGGAAAATAGTCAATTGTAGCATTGATATTGAAAACTTACATTATATTGTCATTATCCTCTGTATCATTGTGTGTTGTTGTTTATTTTAGATGAAGATCCACTCTCCATCACCCCACAAGCAGGTTCCCTCTAAATGTAATGACTACTTCTTCAACTACTTCACGCTCGGAGTGGTACGTAGACTCGGCTTAGGCTTGTTTGTATACTTCAGGGAGAGACTTAAGTGGCTTTATGTTGAGAGTTCTTGTACTCGTGGTTGTTGACTTTTTGAACACCCGTAACAAGGAAAGTCTGGATAAAGGAAAGAAAAAGACTCACTTTGACAAGATCCAGCTATTGCAGGTGAAATGTGCATGCCAGGTATATGACACGAATGTGTATCGGCCAAAATGTGAACAAAATTGTTGTGAAATTCATGATAGATACTTTATTCATCCCCGAGGGAAAATTCAGTCTGGCTCCGTCCATCAGCTCATGTTTCATATAAAAAGGTTTTTAAGCCATTGACCTTTCTGGGTCCCCATTTTAATTCCCCAGAAACTAGCTGAACCCATCTGTCCCTCATCAGCCACTGTTCAGGCCCTCTGCATCTGATAGTGGCCAGCAGCTAACACTGACTGGTGATAATGAATGGAGGCTCCGTCCTGCCTCTATCTGTTTACTCTAGATAGGACTGTAAGTGAGCTGATGTGGTCAAACATATGGCGCAAAGGCAATCTTAAAGGTTGTGTGTGTGTTTTCTCATTTTTCAGGACATCCTGTTTGACTCTACGACTCACTTGGTTAAGAAGTTTGTCCTCCATACCAACTTCCCCGGACATTACAACTTCAATATGTAAATATCTTGGAGTTTCTGTGCATCTTTCTTTGTGTCCCCCCCCCCTCCCTCCTGTCTGTCTCCATCATAGTTTACAACACCGCATCACCTGTGTGCAGTTATCTACATATCTACATATGATGTTATGTTATTAACTTATTTTCTCTGTTACTTCTTACCCTTTAGTGTTTCTGTAGTCTAATGTTCTGTGCTGTTTCCTCTCTCATCGCAGATATCATCGATGTGACTTTAAGATTCCACTAGTGATTAAGAAAGGTGAGTTTCAATCACGAATCTCTGAAAAAGAATGAACCCCGCGTGTCCATAAGTGGCATGATTTTGGTTTTTCGTCCACCTGTCATCTAATGTGTGTTTCTCTCTTCCTGCTCTTTAGACGGAGCTGATCCTCAGACAGAGGACTGCCTCTTAACCACCTACAGCAAGGTCAGCTATAGACAAAGTTTATCGAGCGTTACATTTTGCCAGAGGTCAGCGCTTCAGTGTAAATTCACAGGGTTGCGCTGTGGTAGGGCAGTAATGATCTGACATCATCAGTTGGCCTGACATCTTCATCGGTGCATTGAGCGTTCTAATTTTGGACTCTGCACCTCTTTCTCGTGGGATTACAGTGTTGTAGCTTTTCAGCTGTTTTTATCTCTGAAAGCTTCTCTCCAAGTCACCAGTAAACTCTTTGTTTCATGTCATGAATGTTGGATAAGTGTTGGCATAAACAAGCCTTTTTATCTACTGCTAAGTTTTTGCTTCTCTTGTCAGTGGGATCAGATTCAGGAACTGCTGGGTCACCCGATGGAAAAACCTGTAGTGCTGCACAGGTACACACACACATGCTCTTGCTTATACACAGACAAAAAAGTAAAATTGTTATTTTAAATGTGTCCCACAAATGTCTAAGATCATTTGTGAGCATGTTTCAATGTCATTTTTCACAAAAATAACATTCAAGCTGACGTTATCAGACGTTTGTGTTTGACAGGTCCTCGTCAGCCAATAACACCAACCCCTTCGGCTCTACCTTCTGCTTTGGACTGCAGAGGATGATCTTTGAGGTCAGAGCACAGATTTCTGTAGCTTTAGAATTATAGTACTATAGATCACTATAAACACCTCAAGTTACAGTGAGGACAGTGATTTCTTTTGCCAGCAGGTCCAAAATGTAGCGAGAATCTGCAGCTGGCGCCTTTAACAATAATATTGCAACAGTACAACAAACACACAGGTCACAGGTGGACCAGAGTTTGAATTAAAATCAGTTCTACATGAAGCCACTGACATTGTACAGGAGGTAAAAGAGACATATAGACATATATATGTTATACACTGCATAAAGATCACTGACATGCCAGATTCGGACTGGAGTAAAATAAAAGTTACAATCTGAATCTTATTCTGTCTAGATAGAGGTAACTTTGCCTCAGTTAGCTTTTTTAAAACAGTTGCCTTGTGGATGGATATTTTGTTTGAACTCAGCATGTCTGAACATTTCATACAATGTGATCAGTCCATTTTAAATCTACCCGTTGTCCTCTTCCTCAGGTGATGCAGAATAACCACATAGCGTCAGTGACCCTCTATGGTGCTCCACGGACCGCCAGTCAAGCCCGACCCGGGTCCAGCAGTAGTTCCCACTGAACAAGTAACCAGAACCACATCCCATTCTGGCCTGTCCTGAATCTAGTACCTCTACTGACTGAAACCTCTAACCCAGAGCCAGATTCTTAACCAAGCAGACCTAACCCAGAACAACAAAGTTATTCTTGCCCAGCTTCTCATTGAACATAAACACAACCAGAACCAACCAAATCAGACCTGGCATTAATCAACTTTTCCTGATGGGTCCTGTGACTTAATCCTTCAAGCAGACACACCCAGTGTGTCACACCCAGTCGGCACGGTCAGCCCAACCCAGACTATCCCAGGACCCAGGGACACAGAGCACTGTGTGGGAGCATCACGGTGCTGCTGCAGACTGACATGGTGAAGAAATCTGTGCTCTAGTAGCGCTCAGCTGCTTCTTGTTTCCATCCAGTGACTGCGTTCGCCTCAGACCACAGAGGAAGAGTTTGTCCTGACTGTAGTTTGGATCTCATGGCGCCTCCAGTTAGATGTAACGGCAGCCAGTATATGACAGTAACGTCCATAACGTTGTGGTGGTGAGATGATCAGCTATTACTTATCATCTGCAACAAATCTCCTAAGCGTTTGACATCAAACGTAGAATTGCGGAGTGAACACAGTGACGTCTGCTGTGGCCAAAGTCTTGAAACAAACTCTGGCTTGACCCACTGAATACACATCAACCAACCACACTGCCAGCCCAACCAGTACCACCTGTCTTCCTGCCACAGCTTCAGAACCAGATCCCACTGGCTCAATCAAATCCCGCTCACATCTAAACCAAACCAGCCCAGCCGAACCAGAGGGCCATCAGAGCTGAACACACTGGAGACTGCAGAGGACTGTAACCAAAAACAGAAAAACACCAGAATCCAGAATTTGTCGTACAAGATAAGAACCAAACGCACTCAGGGTTTGGAGAGACGTGTGGCCCAGAACAGACCCGCAGCAACCAAATGTCCAGATATGAAGCCTCTTTAAAGCCGAACGATCCAAACAGCCAATATCAGCTCCCCTCTACTCACTCTTCCTCCAGTTTTATTCAGTGGTGAACCACCCCACACACATACTGAGGCACACAGCAGAAAACACTCTATTGGCGCATCTGTCTCCTTGCTTACACACACACACACACACACACACACACACACACTCACACAAAACAGTATCTGCATGTTTTAGGCTGCTGAATTTGAAACATTTCAACAAAACTTGAGGTCAAGCACACACAGCATTTCAGTCCCTCCACTACTGTACTCGCATGTATGTCTAATACATGGAAGCCAGTTTGTCTTTTTAGCCTTTTAAGCGTAACACAAACCCGCAGACATGCAGGCATGACACAAGGATTTGCATGGCCTTGGCAGACGTTTTTGGGCGAGAGGAGACTTCTCACAAGCACAAACTGGCAGACTGTTGTGTTTATTTGATCCTGCATGTTGTGAGGGGCATATACAGTTTGTTTGTATTCTCTCTGCCCTGCTTGGCTCATTCACACCACGACCATTCTCATTGTGTTCCCTTTTTTTTTTAGAAACAGTTTTTACATTTGCACTAATACACACCTTTTTACTTGATTGGTTGATTGTGCCCTGTCCTCAGAGATGGATTTGTGAAGACACTTGGGCGGATAGTGGTGCGTGCATGCGTGTGTGCGTGTGTGTGAGAGAATGTGTGTGTTTTTATCCATACATTTGAACAGATGAGATGTCCTCCAATGGTGCACAGTGTGTGCAGTCGCGTCCTCTGTGTTACACCCTCTTCCTCCCTCTTTTCTCTACCCTTTCTTCATCTCTGCGATTCATCCCTCAGCTTTGTCTGCATTTATTTCTTTGTTGAATTGCCAAATGCTACAGCCAAAGACGTTTCAGGATGATTTCATTTGATCTACTGACATTATTACTCTAACCCTGTCCTGTGGAGAGAGTCCTCTGTAGGCTGTCTCCATTCTCTTCCTTCTTTTGTTTCAAATCCGCCCATCATTGCTGTGGTGAAGCCTCTAAATTCAGCTCCTGGTTTCTGTAACAGCTGACAGTCATTACACAAGGTTTAATAGCCGACTTCTGTGAGTGTTTTCAAACCAATCATCCTGTCTTTCATCTGGATTTAGTTACAACTAGAGAAATGTTAACAATAGTAACAGCTGACATTGGCCCTCTTAACAGCGGTTACTGTTTTCAGAGAGCTGCAATTTAGAGAGCCACCACCGTTTCTCTGCGCATTCAGTACATTTCAACCCATTTAGGAAATGGGAACGAATATCAGTCATTCCTTCATTGTAACATTTGTTTGCATCCCCCCCGCAATGTATGCATTTTAAATCTTTTTAATCATAAGCATTTGAATAAACTGTGTATTAATGTTAATACACATATTCTCTTTTGTTTTCCCTTGATACATATGACATTAGCTTTTTCTTTTGTATTTGTAGTTTTCACTATTGTTGAATTTCTGATTGTTTGTATCAACATGTGTGAAGGCATCAGGGTTGAAGTCAGGGCCTGTGTACACGGCGAAATGCTGGAACGTTAAGACTGTAAAGTTTGATTTGCAAAAAACACAGTATTTTTTTGGAATGGGTAAAACGGTTAGAAGGTAGTAGACCAGTGTGAAGTGATTTTTTTTTTTCTATTACTTTTTTTATTATTACTTGTAGTATTATTGTTATTATTATTAACGTTATTACGACTACTGCTAGGGTCTTATTCGGGTTCTTTAAAAGTCCCAACTAATAGTACAAAAACTTTTCCATCATTTTATCAGAAGAACGCAAACAAATGTTCTCACCTGAAATGTCTACATTTCTTATTCATTAAAATCCTTTTTTAGTAACGCCTTATTTTCCATGTTTCTAAGCTGAGTAAATCCAGTGAGTTAGGCGTTTCTGAGGAATACTTTTTGTGTATTCGGGCCCTGATGTTTGGAGTTGATGTTGATGTACAAATGCTGTAAATAGTTGTGTGCTCTTACTCCGGTGTCCTCTTATTTACATGATCTTCATGGCTTGGCAAAGACACAACTGACTCAGGCACTGGCTGAGTATCTCAGTACTTCCTCCTCCATTCTGATTAGACTTAAAACTCAGGAGGGCTAACAACTGACTCACTAACAATCACTGGAAGTTTGTTTTTTGTTTTTTTAATAACTCCAGACCACTCAGTATTGAATCTCGTGCAATGCTAAGGCTGCAGGTACACACAAGTGTTAGGTGTCAGTAGATAATAGGTGTCAGCGCTGCTACTGCAGGTTGTTCATGTTTGATCCCCAGAATCACCATAAAACACAAAGCTCCATTCAAGCAGGCAGGGAAAACAGAGATCCTTTACGTTTGGACTGGAAGAGACCTCTGGGGGAGGTGTCTTTTGTGGAGTGGACAGAATCTGATTTGGCGTCTAGCACTGGCATCTCGCTAGACTTCATCTCTATTTGTTCACACTAGAGAAAACATCTCTTGGGCTTTCTTGTTGTCAGACTCCCTCCTAAGTGAGATGAAGTGGTTTCAGGAAGCAGGAGAGATGATTGTTTCACAGCCTTGTCTTAAGCTTGGATCCCAAAAGCTAGAGTGATGTTTCAATTCCAACAAATAAACGACACACGCCGTCACTGGGCTCCTAGGTTTAAGGTGTGTCACAATCCAGCAACATCTGATGAACCTCAGATGAAACAAACCCCCCCCCCCCTCTTGTTCCGGTTTATCCACGTCTTGAGTTGAAGAGGGAAACAGATGTAATATAATTATCATGACAGCTGTATTCAGATATCTTACAACAACTTGCTTCTCTGCAAGTAAATATGAGAAAAAAAAAGAAAACACAAAACTGTTGAACATTGTGCCTCATCTCCCACCGAGCCTGTCTTTGACTTCTGTCTCTATCTCCTCTGTAAAAAGGAATTTTCTTGTACATACAATTTGAGAATGCATTCGAACTGCATCATTGTACAGTACGTATGTGTGTGTGTCACTGAGCATTAACAGCAAGCTAACATGATATTATGGCCGTTTTAGTTTTCCTGTTACCTGCAGAGAATGGCAGGTTGGGCTGGGTTTCCCAAAACGAGGATGGGTCAGCGTTACGTTTGGTACCCAGAGCAATGTGCATATGTTCACAACCCATAAAAGCTCATCATAGTTACTGTGTAAATGCATGATTTTAGCAATGCAATTCTGCCCAAAAACAACTTAACTGTCCTGAGGTTCTTATTTTGTCTGCTGATGTTGAATAAATTGGTCCTCGCCCAAAATATCTCAGAGCTAACTTGAGCTTTGCTTTATTGCAAGCAGATGGGTCAATGGCAATATGAAAAAAACAGACAGAGTAGATGCAGTGTTGAATGATGCTTCAGATAATTCATTTCTGTAAGAACAAACACAAATGCTTTGGGGGGAACTGAGCCCAGAACCATATGTGTGTATATATATGTGTGTGTATATATATATGTATATACATACATACATACATACATAGGAAGACAACAAGGTTTGTCTCATTTAGTTTTGGTAAACCCCACCCAACGCCATGGACGGTCAGTGCTGTGATGATGCATTGTTACTGAGAGACAGAGAGGAGCTTTAGGGTGCTGGGTAGTTAATCTCACCCAAACTCAGGTGGACATATCACATCCTTGTTTTTCTAAAATTTTTAAGCTAGAAAAACAAGTGAAATCCGGAGGTCTGTGTGGCTTTTAAATTCTACTTTTTTTAATTTTATTTCCTTGAATGCAGGAATGAATGATTGTCATAACCCGATTGTTGTAATTTATAATGGACAGCTTCAGTTCAGTGTAATGATAATCTCATGTTGACGCTTCGTAACGTCTGTCCTTGGAATCATCTGTTCTGTTGCCCATCTCGCTTGTTCTCCTCAGATTCTTTTTTGTGGACATTTGAAGCCCATTTCTGGAAATGAGGCAGTTATACTTAATTAAAACTTGTTCATTGGAATGTGGCGTTTTATATTTTGAATACTATAACTTTGTGTAAGAAGAAAAAAGTAGATTTATTCAGCATGTCCACTGCAAAAAGGCAATAACGAAACCATGTAGTGCAAAGAGAATGACTAGGTTGACTGAAAGCTTTGCTCCAGCAAACTTTTGACTGTGTTTGTTGTTGAGATGAGCTGCTGCTGCATAATCTCAAACAACTCCAATGCAACATTTGGGCTTTTCTGAAATCAAACTCTCACTGTTCATTGACATTTCATTTTCTGTGTGTGCAACCAGGATATGAAAAACAATAAAAATGTGGATGTGAAAAAGATTGGGAGGGTTTTATTTCTTAGTTTATACAACCTTGAAACTAAGATTTATACTACTTTATTCAAGTTTGGCAGATTTACATCATTATTATTATTAGTCACCAAGATAAAGACAGTTTCATACTGAAGGCAGGGAAACTCGCTCTAAATGTATTTTCTCCTATGAGATCCTGAGTTCTCTTTAGTTAGGGCCCGAGCACCAAGCGGTGCGAGGACCCTATTGAAATGTAAGGAAATGCATCCGCAATGAATTGCAAGTTTGATGGCCTAAACATGCACGAAAACTCATTAAACTTTACACACGCATCAGTCGTGGTGAAAAATTACAATTTTATGAGTCTTGCAAATGGGTGTGGCAAAATGGCTCCATAACACCCCCTAATTTCAAGCCCCGGAACTGTGTTTTATGTACATGTACGAAATTTGGAGAATTCATGTATCTCTTCAAGATGTACAAAAAAGTCTCTTGGAGGGATGACCTAAACCCAACAGGAAGTCGGCCATATTGGATTTTCTGTACATTTTTACAGGGGTCATAAATGAACAAACTAGTCCGAGGGGGTTGAAGCGATCCACTTCAAACTTGGTCAGCTGGTAGAAAAGACATTAACGATGAAAAGTTATTACAAGTCTCTACAAAACTTTAACGGTGTGGGCGTGGCAACTGTCAAACTTCAGTGTCTCGCCATGAAACTTGTCGTGTTTGATAAGAGTCCACTTCAAATTTGGTCAGGAAAGCCTCAAGACGATGTTGGTCTGTAGTGAAAACTGAGTTTTCGTCAAAAGGCGTCGCTGTGGCGGAGTGGTGAATTTCAATAGAAAATTTTCCTTCGCATGAGCATTAAAAGTGCAGTAACTCGACTCCACAAGGTCCTATCTTCACCACATTTATACTGTTTGATGACTGTCCAGCTCTGAAGACATGCACATGCTCATTTAGAACCATAGTCATAGCGCCACCTAGTGGCGGGAGGAAGTGCATGTTTTATTCTCAGACGTCTCTCTCTCAGCGGGTTAACCACAGCCACCTCAAATTTGGTCCAAACATTCCCAAGACATGGATGATACAAAGTTATGAAGCTCTTGAGGTTTCTTCAAATGCTGTCACCGTGGCAACACCTCGCAGATCCCTTCCCTCCTGTGGGCTCTCCTGTCATCTTTGACAAACTCCTGCACAACGGCAACCAGGACTACAATCCACAAACTGGCATTTTCACCTGTAGCGTACCAGGGATCCACTATTTTGCTTACCATGCCCACTGCAAAGGAGGTGATGTGTGGGTGGCCCTGTTGAAGATCAATGAGCCAGTAATGTACACATATGATGAGCACAAAAAGGGCTTGCTGGATCAGGCATCCGGGAGCGCTGTATTCCCGTTACGACAAGGAGACTCTGTGCATGTGCAGCTGCCACCTGACCAGGCTGCAGGACTTTATGCTGGTCCATATGTCCACTCCACATTTTCTGGATATTTATTGTACCCAATGTAAGAAATGTGTACAAGGAAAGGTGATAGAAATGAATGGCAAATGTTACCATATTTATGGTAAAAGCAGTCTCAAAGCTACAATGTAGGTCAAGTGAACTGGTTTACAATGAGTGGTGGAAGAATAATAGCTTTATATATAGTAGCAACATACTTCATTGAATTATTCTTTCCATTACATACATCACATCTCTATTTACATACATCAATGGAGTCTCAGAAAGTTGTGTGATAATGTGCAGACTATGTACATTGTATTAATATATGTGGTCATTGGCAGTGATATGTAAGAAGCTAAGATCATTGTGAGGTTTCTGGAGAGCAGAGGTCAAATAATACTACCAAATATCTCAGTTGTCATAATTCTTGTATGTTTACATTGTGCATTTATTCTTATATCCATCAACATACAATAAATCCGCGTTTATGACATGGCTGGAATGATTCCTGGGACAATGAGAACAATTTCGTTACAAAAAAAGTACAGTTACTATTGTTCAATATTTTAATAAAACCTTTGAATGATCAACTGAACACAGAACCACAGCAAACAAATCAAATAAATCAATAAAGGCCAGATGCTGCTCCTTTTACAGTTTTTGCTCATTTCTTGAACTAAAAGTCAAGTGTTCACTCTTTCCCAACCCACTTGCATTTAAATCCGGCTCCCCGTCTCTCTGTGGCTCTGTACCTGGACTGTACCACCTCTCACTAGCTGTCTTCAGAGTGTCTCCCTTCCTACTTTCACATAATGGTATGATCCTACTCTGTTCTCGCATGTGATTGGCCGCATGGTGTGCCCATCACAATAAAGTCTGAATATGCGGCACTCCCGACGGCAGTCGGCTTTTCTCCTTCAGCTACAAAGAATCAGACGCTTTACTTCTGCTTTATAAAGTCTTTGGAAGGCGAGAGGAGGAAAACATCATGGAGAGGTGGGGTTGGCTTTGGTTAATGAGGTCAGTCTGAGGCTGAATGGCCGAACAGTCACAAACAAATCAGTGGTCAGTTGTTAGCTAATTAGCTAATGCTAGCTAACGTGCACAGCTGCTACATTTTACTGCTGCTTGAGGCGGATATATGCTAATATATATGTATATGCTAACGGCACAACAGTTTTACTCTGTGATTTTTGGGTATATTGGTGGTTTCATTGTGGCTGGTGAACCTGTTTGGGAACAAATCCAGTGTCACACTAAGGTCAGAGAACAAAAGTACCAGATTACTGTTGTAATAAACATTGTGATGGTTCTAATGTTCTCTGTGTTTGCACAAGAACCTCCAGAAGATCCTCATCGCAGCTGTTTCCTGTTAATCAGCTGCTGCAGCAGCTGGAGAGTTAAAGCTCAGACTTGTGTAACGTGAATTAAAGTCCTGTTTAATTAGTGTGTCTGCAGTGAGTTTGCTGCTAATGACTGGACTACAGGGTCAGTAATCTCTGATCAGTTTCACCATGTGGCTTATCAGTGGCTAACATGCTGGCTAGTGTTAGCATGTAGCATTAGCATGTGGCCTGTTTGTAATGGGATGTTCTTCAGGAGCAGATCAGGTAGCAGTGACGTTGCTCTCTGTGGTGTCACCTGGTGCTCAGGTGTGTCTGCTCTGCTGCATCCTTTGAGGCAAAAATCATCACTTGGTGCCATGAACGCATCACGGTGTTGCAGTTAAGGGACAGTTTGTTTCCTGCTTTTTCTGTAAAGTAAAAGGCTCAATGTGGGCGGCTTCTGTCAGGGTCCGTGTTGGGTGGAGGTTGGACAGAGAGACAGACAGAGAGAGAGAGAGACAACACAAACAGCAACCAACATACTAACAGTGACTATAGCACTAACAATAGGTGTGACTAAAAAATTAGCAAAATGGTAATATTGAAAAACAGAGTGGCCGACAATCAGCAGTAGTGATTCATGAAGCCAGAGAACCACATCAGCAGGACCAGGACCAGGATCCACAGGAACCTGAGAGATGAGAAAAGCACAGAAAGGCTCCGGGGAAGATAGCAAGTTAGTGGCAGACATTAAGCGGACATGAGACATAATGATGGAGAGGAAGAGGAGGATAGAGGAGCCCAGTGCATCATGGGAGTCCCCCGGCAGTCTAAGCCTATAGCAGCATAACTAGGGGCTGGTCCAAGTCCTGAGCCAGCCCTAAACTATAAGCTTTATCAATAAGGAAGGTTTTTAGTCTACTCTTAAATGTAGAGAGGGTGTCTGCCCCCCTAACCCAAACTGGAAGGAGATTCCACAGGAGAGGAGCCTGATAGCTGAAAGCTCTGGCTCCATCACTACTTTAGAGGACTTTAGGAACCACCAGTAGACCTGCATTCTGGGAGCACAGTGCTCTAGTGGGGTAGTACGGTACTATGAGCTCTTTAAGATATGATGGAGCCCGACCCGTAACAATCTTGTAGGTGAGGAGAAGGGTTTTAAACTCTATTCTAGATTTTACTGGAAGCCAATGAAGAGAAGCCAGTACAGGAGAAATATGGTCTCTTCTCTTAGTTCTCGTCAGAACACGAGCAGCAGCATTCTGGACCAGCTGGAGAGTCTTTAACGACTTATTTGGGCAGCCTGATAATAAGGAACAGAAATAATCCAACCTAGAAGTGACAAATGCATGGACTAATTTTACTGCATCTATTTTTTAGCAATATTACGTAGATGGAAAAAGGCAGTACTTTGTCAGCATAGCTATTGTGCTGAACAGAAATCTAGGGTTGCTTTTATTTTCTTCTATTAATGAGGAGTAGCAGGCGGCTCTGCCATTACAGAGGGCCTTTCTATAGGTTTTAAGACTATCTTGCCAGATTAAATGGGAGTCTTCCAATTTGGTGGCACGCCATATCCTTTCAAGTTACCATGAATATTGGTTAAGCTCGCATGTCTGGGACTTATATCAGGGAGCTTGTCTCTTTTCTTTAATTATCTTCTTTTTTAGAGGGGTGATAGAGTCTTGTGTCATTTGCAGTGAACCTGCAGCACTATTGACCAGATAATGAATTTGGGAGGGGCTAATATTAGCATAATAGTGCATGGTCTAGTAACAAGAAATCAGCAGTTATCAGGTAATGGTCCGATAGAATAGAGTTATGTGGAAAGACTGTTAACTGTTCAAAACAAGGTCAAAACAAGGTTAAAACAGTGAGTGGGTTCATTTACACTCTGGGAGAAGCCAATTGAGTCCAATAGTGAGACAAAAGCAGTGCTGAGACCCCCCCCCCATCCAACAAACAACTCACTGATCCCCCACCTCTTGCACTGGACTGACTGAATATGCACATAACATTCTACTTATCAACCATACTATTATATTTTAGAATTATCATCATTGTTGTAAACTTTATTATTATGTCATATTTGAACTATCATTAATATGGTTGTTATTGGAACTGTCAATATCATTATTATTATTAGATAGACTTTATTGATCCCCCATAGGGGGAAATTTACATATTACAGCAGCAACAGAGCCAGGGCAAGATACGCAGTAAAATAAGCAATAGTAGATAAATATAAATTGCAATGAGAATAAATAAATATTTACACTATAAACAAATGTACAGTATGGAGAGGTATATGAAATGAGTGAACAAAAAAAATATTGTCATATAGTATATTATTATTATTACTATACCAGTAGTTATGGTTGATGGTAGTACTGTACTTGCACATATTTATCCATTCCATATTCTACTATTATACCACACAGCAACACATCATGCCTTCACATTGGCACTATTCTCATACCTGCTGCTAATTATATATGACGTCACTGTCATAAATTGACACTTTCTTTTTGTTGTACATTGGGCTGTTGCAACACTTGAATTTCCACCATGGGGATCAATAAAGGATTATTATTAATATTATTAAGATGTAGCTGCTGTTCACATGTTAGCATGGTTAGCTAGCATTAGCTAATTAGCTAACCACCATATGTTTGTTCGAGTATGTGTGGCCATTCAGCCTCATTAACCAAAACCAACACCGCATCTTCATGATGTTTTCCTCTGGTAGTTTTCCAGTTTTCCTCTGGTCCTCCAAACATCTTTTTGAAGCAGGAAAAACGAGCCGCAGAAAACGTGTCAACAATCCACTCAGGTTCCAACGTCATCTGCTGCTGCGGTGAGTGAGTGTCCTGACATCATTTCCTCGACCCGAGAAATGTTGCGCCGTAGTGACACAACCAGCCAGAGAGTTTAGCAATAACTCTGTAGATCTAGTAACTATGGGTGTTAATCGTTCACAAAAAAAAATTTATAAATTATTTTCAGGGAGTTCATTCCACAGTTCAGGTAGAAGTTTGGGTTCAGGTGTTTTGCATTTTTGAGGACACAGCGCCCCCTTGTGTCCTGTAGGAGTAACTATTTATCAATGTTCCTCCACTCGTTTTCTCTTTTTCACTGTTTTTTTATATCTTTATATACACTACTCACTAAAAGTTAGGGATATTCGGCTTCCAGGTGAAATTTCAGGATGAACCTAAAATGCATTCTAACCTTTCCAGGTGAATTTAATGTGACCTTCTCTAAACTTTTGAATGCACATGTCCAACTGTTCAGTGTTTCAGTACTTTTTGCACAAGTTGCTGTTCTCTAACAAGATCAGCAGCACCTCAACACTGGAGGCTTCAAACAGGTCCTCAGATAGAAGTGTCCACTGAGCTTAGAGGGTCACAGAGTGTCATCAGGAGGTTGCAGCAGAGATACAGAGACTGGAAGAGTCACAGAAAGGAGAGGAGTGGACGTCCTTTGGCCACATCCCAATTTATTGAGACATTGAAATGTTTTGTTGTGGTATACCCACCACTGTTGTTAGCTTTTCTTTCAATAAATTGTTTAAGATGAAGAAATCACCATTGCATGCTTCTACTTAAATGCCCTACTTTCATGATACAATATCACTGTAGCATTAACTTTTACATTTTCCATAAATTTCACCTGAAAGTCGAATATCCCTAACTTTTTGTGAGTAGTGTATCTTTACTTTTCATGAGTCATTAAATGATATGTGTTAGCACTGTTCATTTGGGATGAATAAAAACAACAATGTGAAGTGTGTGTACCTGTCCGTTGTGCTCTTTTATGTCCAGGGAGCCACATCTGGCCATTTTTGCAGCACGCACGAGTCAGAGCCCGTCTACCCTGTGCCACGGCTATGTGGAGAAATCTGGGAGTTTGAAAAGAAATGACACAGTTGAACAATTTTGAACTACACTCATTGCGCCACAGGAGGTGATACGTTCTCTTCTCTGAGTGTCCATCCCAGCAGGTTAGTTACAGCCACTTCAAATTCAGTCCAAACATTCCCAGGATATGGATGATGCTCACTTATGAAGCTCTTGAGGTTTCGCCAAATGTTGTCACTGTGGCAACGCAGTGTTCGCCATGAAACAGGAAATTGTTGTATCTTCAGTGTACATTATCCATTCTGTTCCAAATTTGTCATGATTAATAAGAGTCCCGGCCTGAAGACATCTACATGCCAGTTAGCGACAACAGTCATTGCGCCACCTGGTGACAACAGGAAGTAAGACTTTTGTGCCAATCATCATTTGATTTGCATGACATTTTCACGGTGTAGTCAACACTTCATATGCTGAAATATTGGACGTGATTTGTGGCTGTTCTCTAGCGCCACATAGGGGACACAGGAAGTGACATGTAACTCCTTGATGCACTGTCCGAAATACATGAAAATTCTGAGCTTGGCATGGAAAGGTCGGTGTCAGCTACAGAATGAAGCCGCCGCCCAACTCGACGTGCACGAAGGTGCGAGGGCCCTCCAGGGCAGCTTTAATTTTTTGTTGTATTTCTAATGTAGCATTGACCCTAAAGACATAAAGCTGTTTTAACAATTTCTCCTTAAATACCTCAGAAAAAACACAACTTGCAATATCTGCAATGGGACATACATGCAGAAATCACATCACTTAGGCCTGTACGTCAGGAGACCTTCACATTAAAGGAGAAATATTGTGCTCATTATGTGGACTTATAGTTATTATTGTTAGTAAGGTTGTTGCTTGCTTGCTCCCCCCCCCCCCTCTATCCCACCCACACCCAACACTGACCAGAAAGCTGCCCACCTCTGAGACAGGTTCTGTCCCAGGTTTTATGAAAAGCACCTTGAAATAACTTTTGTTATGAATCAGCGCTGTATAAATAAAAATGGATTGATTTTCATTTTCATACTTGTATTTTATGAACAAAGTCACGTCCAAAGGATCCCTGTGTGTGACATCACATGCTGGGCCAAAACTAAATGGAGGATTTCTGCACATATTTACTGAAAACTGGAGAAGGAGAGAAAGAGAGAGGATGGTCTTTTCTCACAGTCTGAGGGTTTGTAGACACACCAGGGACACATATTTATGTTGAGAAGATACTGAAAAGTGCATTTTGCATAATATGTCCTCTTTAAAGAAATGTTTGCCATGACAAATGTTGCATCACTCAACAATAGATTTATAATTGTTTTATCAAAAACTCCAGTCACCCACACTGACCAGCTCTACTGAGTATTTACACCACAGACACTGGGTTCGCGTAACACACGACAGCATTTTGTGGCATCATTTGATACATTCACTGTCTTAGCAATAACATGCATTTGCTCATCCAAAACCAGAATGACTTTTTTCTTGGTGTGGACAAAGTCAGGTTGACTTAATGACTAAAGTGATAGTTGATGTTGACTAAACTAATAAAAGAAGGAAGCAGCCATTCAGCCCCTTATAGATGTCCTGATCAATACAGTTCACAGGGTTGTGTGGTACATGCAAAATATTGGAGAGTTTTACTTTGAGAACATTTCACTGAAACATTTCAAATGAAATTACTTGTTGATGTTTAAAGACTTTTAACTATTTTGTCAACAATTTGAAGTGGGTACAAAATTTAAATGATTCACTATAAAATGTGTGCAAGCCATGGTATTATTTCTCGGTCAATGTGAGTGATGTGTGGAGGTATGTTAGTTAGCATGGATAAGAGATAGCCATGCAAGTGGCTCTTTGAGGTTGTATTTAGGCACAGCTGTGCTTCAATGAAGTCACCATAGTTATTACAATTAATCCTGAGGAGTGAGTGAATGTGTGTACCAACGTTTATGGCAATCCATCTGATAGTTGTTGAGATATTCTGCTCAGAACCACAAACCTCATTGTAGTGCAACAGGCAAAGTCAATAGCATAAACCCTCTCAGCATCATGAATGTCCAAACCTAATTCCATGGCAATCCATCCAACGGTTGTTCATATATTTTAGTCAGGATCAAAGTGGCGGACAGTTGGTCTGTCCATTGGATTGTAATAGACCCTTGTGAACAATCACACTAACAGGCACACACATGTGATCTGTTTCCATTAATCAATCTGTGGACATGTTTTGTTGCTGGAATGCAATAAAACGTGAATATGTCCATCTGCATACATTAACTTTGCATCATTTTGAAAAGAGATGAGGCTAAACATACAGTTTTAAGGGAAAACACAGAATTATACAAAACAAATCGAATCATTATAATTATAGTATAACTAAAATGTTCATATGAAAGTACACAAGTCTGGCTCCTCAAAAATCAGGCTGCACCAAAAACATTCAGCAGAGGTTTGAGTGTGTGCGCGTGTGTGTGCGCGCACGCTATGGTCTCAGCTGGTTCCCATTCAGCAGCTGGTTTCCATTTAAGCTTCATTTGTTGTTCCTCCAGGAAACAAATAATGCGACTCTCCATTTGTGCTCCTTATCCAGCATAAGGAAGTGAGGTACATATCTGCTAGAGATTCACTCTGCTGTCGTCCACGAAACACAGCCGGTCCTGGCTGTCCGCACAGTCCAATGAAAGTCAGAATATTAACAATGTTGTGGTATCAGACACACCGACGCTTGGATGGGGTTAAACCGGCTAACCGCATTTCGTGCTTGTGCATCTTACCGTGTCTCTGTGTAAACAATTATAACACAATACATTCTGAAGATTCAACCCGTCACACAATCGTCTTGCTGTGGCTTGTTTTCCCAAACACTGCATGAACAAACAGATGGGCTCGGACAGCAAAAGCTTAAAAGCTCTTTGGGCTTCCTCGCTGAAAAATCTGAAGCACATTTGGCCTTTGCCAATTCATTTCCCCCAAGACGATCTGCCAGCTCGGATAAAGTCTCATATGACTCAACTGTGCTTTTAAACACATCACAAGCCTTTCAAGTCGGTCACACATCCTGCTTTCTAACCATTTTGTACTCTGTAGGGCTCTTGCAGATCCCACTGGGCCCTGCAAAGCATCACTAATGCGTGACAAACACCTGTTTCTCGTCGTAGTCCGTGGTCTCTTCTGCCTCTGTCTCTCCCATGCTCTCCTTCCACTTAAAGGGCCAGGATGTCGGGCTGGTCCTGTTGTGGCAGCTCAGTTTGGGGTCGTGCAAGAGGTTCCACATGAGCCAGATCTGAGGGACACTGAGGCTGTGAACAACCATGAGCTCCCTGTAGAAACAGGGGTCGAACGTCTGAAGGTGGGGCGCTGCAGACGGTCGGGGAATACCGAAGGTCCGAAAGCCCTGGTGGCGTGATGGTTTGACGCCGATCAGCTGGAGGCACATTCCTAGAAAGACATCATCAATGGGGAACAGCTCCACCTGGAAGTGAAAAAAAACACATTGTAGATGCTACAAACAGACATACTAACGTATTAAAACTTTGAAGTACCTGTTGACAGGAAGAACTGAGTCTCCGAGCTGTATGTCCCGACATGACAAACCCTCCTCCCCCGGCGTAATTTGGGTACAACCCCGCTCCATAGATGGACTCTGGCACATAGTACTTGGAACTGCGTCTCCGAATGGGTTTAGCGTGAATAATAATATCACCGACAAACAGATCCTCATCTGGCTTTTGACCTTGTAGCATCTCTAGTATATTCTCCACATTAACATACACATCAGCATCACCCTTGAAGATGAACCTGTGAGAGGAAAGATGATAGAAAAAGCATAAGCTGTGAGTCGCATGAGGCTAAGAATCACATCATCTCCTCATTTAGGTTTAGAGACACTGACTTGACATGAGGACAGCTGCTGTTAACCCATTTCAGAAAATGTGTTTCCTTCAGTGTCAGGTTGAAGAAGGTGTCTTCAAAGTCCCAGAGCAGGATATCCCTGAACGTTTGACTCTCGTAGGTCAACAGCCGATCCCACAGAGGCAGAGCAGTCTGGTTCCTGGGCACCCCCAGCAGGAAAACAGTACGGATGGACACACCATTTTGGAACAGCCCTTCTTTACCCCAGGTCCGACGTACCACCTAAAAGTAATTGAGACACTACTTTATTGACCAAGAAACTGAGTGAATAAAATGTAGATTTAATCTGTGATAATTCATTTTTACGGCCACTTGGGGGCAGCGCGTTGGCAATCGTACTTATTTACACATTGAGCAGAAAAGAAGCAACATTAGCATTCATATGGAGATGTTTTTAAGTCCACCTGACAAATATAAGTCCAATATTGACTCTCCCTTTAGCTCTGGTTTGGTCTCCACCAACCTCTGAGAGAATAGCCTGGGTCTTTAGCTACTAAATGCTCCACTGTGTTCATAAATTGCAGGTCAGAAAACAAGCTGTACAATGGTAAATAGTTGGTGTGATAGTGTGTCATAACGCATCATTTGATTCATCACTTCACACTATGATATATTTATTATAGCAGCTTTAACATAAGAGCTTTCATCTTTAAAGCATTTGTAATTGTCCAAAAAATACACCCTGGTTTCTGTGCTGATTCACACTAATTTTAAAAAATGAACACATCATTTTTTTGAGGCCTGCACCTGACATGACAGATTTTACCTGACGTTTATCAAAATCTGCAGCGATAGACTTCACCGCAATGAGCATGTAAGGAGCAGTCGTGGACCCTTTACTTCCTCTTCCTCCCCCTCCTTCTTCCTCTACTCCTCCGATGTTACATTTCTCCGGCTGGTCGATGAGCAGCTTAAAGTCTCTGTTGTCCTTTTTTCTCAGATAGCCCTCAAAGTCAAACAGTGGCATTGTGGGCAGGGGCTTCCCAGCAGCCTTAGTTGGCACAACATTTTTCCGCCGCGACTTGGATTTCCCCTTAGATTTGACCTGAGGTTTGGACTTGGGCTGAGGAGGTTTAGACTTGGACTGAGGCTTGCAGGGAGGCAGTTTATGTTCTGTAGGGCTGGATGCAAACTGCAAATTAGGATAGACAGGACAGAGGAAAGATTTACTTTCATGATAACAAGTACATCTTAATGGGCAGCGAGTTATTATGTGCAAAAATGCCTCTCAGAACTTCAAGGTGAAGAAATGAAATATGAAAGCTTAAAGTGACACTGACACTGACAGCATCATCATTTCTTTTTATTCATGTTTATCTCTTGGTGGATGATGTGGAAAATGTGTTGGACCCTCTCTGAATCATTACAGATGGACATTAACACTAACATAAATACAGACATACTGTGTGTGCATGCACTGATGCACCCTACATACACAGTATGACTAATAAATAAGAGCAGCAGTAGACAGTCTCTCTCTGAGTGCAAAGAGAACCATATCCTTATGTTGGATGTGAACTTCATTTATTCATCTTATAAATGAGGACCAGACGAACAAATGGCACCCAGTCCACTGAGTCATCACAGAGCTCTCCTTCACATCATCCATCACAGTCCTCACCACCTTCCCCTGCTACTGCAGCAGTCTCTAACAGCAATCACCCCTCCGCCTTCAAATCGAGTTCAAGCTTCCGTACGTAGCATCAGAGTGCAGATTCAGAATCAACTGCTATAGATGGAAATAGATGAACTGACCTAAGAGAGTAATGCAGACCTACCTCAAATTATGTAAATCCATGTTTGAGAATTTTGTTCAAACTTTTTTTAATTTGACCCACTGATTTCTTACAGCTGTACTGTGGTAGCAAAATATTGTACTAACAAAACACAAAAATATTCCAGTGCAAATTCATGTTTTACAATCAAAACAAGTGAGAGTACAGACTTCACCACACTTTTTATCCAGAGCCCATAACTCAAAGGTCCCATATTATGCTAAATTAACTTTAAAATGTCTATAAAAATATATATATGTGTCCCTGGTGTGCCTAGTACCAATCTGACAAAGAAATCTCCTCTTATTCCATCTTTCAGTAAATGTGAAATCACGCCATTTAGATTTGGCTCCTTTTATGATGTCATACGGGGAGCTGTTCAATATGCGACCTCTTCCAGCCCCTCAGCAGGCCGATTGTCCCAGTTTACTGAAAACCTCCTGAATCCACCTCACTGTCCACCATTGTGTTTTCCTCACTAAGGGCAGCTCCCTCTAACATGAGGATGTCGAAGGCGAGAGCAAAGCACACATGTAGCTCTGTTCTCCTAAAATGGAGCATGCAGACAGAGGCTGAAAACAGCTGCAGCAGCCGTGGATGGTGTGAGGAAGATCGTGTGTTTTTTGAACACTAAACCATGTAAACCTGTTCTAGTAGGACCTGCAAATACAAGCATGCTCGAAACTCGAAAATGAGCCGAATATGGCACCTTTAACACTGACTCCTTAAGACCATACCACTGTGCTACAGATGCAATGATTGTGATACTGTGCTCAGTTAACAACTCAACAATTTTCTTCTTGACTCATGTAAAATTTCCAGTAAGACACCATTGAGTCACACTACCTGACAAATGTAATAACTTTTTGGTACACATTATAGTCGTGGGTAGTAAAACCAAAACAGTGAGCTGAAAGATGCTAAAAAGCACTGCACAGCTGAAGGGGACTTTCCACATCACACAGACTCTTTTGATTGATTGCTGCTGTAAAATATTGCAGCTTTCATTTTTTAGCACACCATTACCATATCAATGACAACTTAAAACAAATCAGGTCATACCTCTGGAGACTCCTGGCCTCCTTTGGTCCCGCTGGTGCCCAACAGGGTCCTGCTGGCGCTGGTGGAGCCATGGATTTCCAGTTTCCACACAGGTTTGTCCCACCCGGAGGAGAGCACGACCTGGAAACACAGGTGGGATTTGAAGAGAAGGGGACGGGTGATTATGAAGGGAAGGAGAGGGTTTAAATGTCGAGTCAGGGCTGGTAGAAAAACCTTGATCTACCCCTTCCTACGTTGTGATTGGTTCCGCCTTTACCTGTCGGGCATAGAGCAGCAGACAGAAGAGCACCAGCAGCAGAATCGTACACATCACATCTCCCTTCACGTGGAAGATCCTCCTCATGGTCAGCATCCTCTTCAGCATCTTCTGGAGACTCTGGTTTCAGTTAAGCATTTGAACAGGAAGGCGGTGGAGTGAGTCGTGGTGATTTTCCTTCCTCCTCTCTGCTGCGTTGCTCATCATCACCTCAAACATCGCAGTTGGTCTGCAGGAATACATCCTCCAATGTTGCATCGAGAGAAAAGCGACTTAGAGCGTTTGGGTCCCGTAATCATCGCTCATATCTCTGGTATGTCCATCATGTGTGCCTTTGCCCTCCCCTTCTCCTCAGGCACCAGTGGGTGGGGGCACCCTGGACAGTAACAACAACGAGAAAACTCAGTGATCGAACTGTGACAACACAACAAGCAGGAAATAACAGGGCAAGTGATTTGAAAGTAAAGGGGAATTGCATTAAACCCAGTTTCCATAAACTTTGATGCTCCCTGTTGCACCATCGGTTCCCGTCCACTAATCCATTTTTCTGCTTCAGTGTGGAGGATTAACTGTCCTGCAGCTTTGGTAGTAAAAACCCTCTCTCATATTGTTTAATGCAATAGATTCCTTTGTCAAATAAATCAAATCAATTCAGTGGATTCTTCTTAAAACATGACCATCTGGCTAACAGGCAAAGTCTAGAGACACAGCCAAAGACACAACCAAGCATCTGCTTTTCCCTCCATGTTATCACTGTGCTTATTTGGCTCTCTGGCTAATTTGGAGTTGACAAGATATTTGGATATCTTTGTGTGAGGACCAACAATACTATGAATTCAAAGTGATCCAAGATGTTGTTGCTTGCTGATATTTTTTTTTTATCGATTCCTCTCTGCGCTCACTCAGGAGGGGGAGGGTCTGTTTCTTATGTAAGTGACCATGAGGGTACCGACTATTTCTAAGAACACTATGTCCCAACTTTCTTGTCACCAGCAGGCATCCCAACAGTTGACACAAACCCCCTGTTGTATAAGCGACTGTTCGATCACAGCTGTCTGTCCATGAAAACTTCTCTCACAAGTCACACAGGAAACAAGAACTTCTTTTTTCCGCCAAATACATTCTGCATGTTTTACAGAAGAAACACGTTCTCCTGTTTTTATAATCACGAGACGTGTGAAATGTTCCCTGATTAACGCAAGTCATTCAAACTTACCAGTCGACGCGGAGGAGGAGGTCAAACTGGAAACATCTGTGCCGTGGATGTGTGGGAACGCAGCTCAGGTTCCTCTGTGCGCACGGACGCACAGAGGAGAGGGATCTCCTAAGTTTCCAAAGACTGACGTCCAATGAGACGAGAGGGGAGAGCAGTCCGGCTGCTGCGTTCAGGAGTCGGTGAGGAAGACTAAAAGATGTGACATAAACTGACTGGAAATAAGCCCGTCTGCGCTCATGGTCGACTTCAAGTGCTGTAAGAAATATCGAAATCTGAAAAGACACAACTGGAAGTGCAATCAATTAGAAATTGTTTTTGATAACAACCAAATTAATCTTTTTTTTCCCACCTGTCTGTTCAAGTGAGTACTTATCCTATCATACAACCTGAATGCAGCATGGAGCAGCAGAAACTACATTTGTAGAAGTACAGACCATAATTTTCACATGAGTGATAGTGGTATTGTGTGATATCCAAGTATTTCGCCTGATAAACCATCTAAAATTCCCACTTTTTTCTCATTAGTCTGTCAATTCAAAGTAATTTACTACATTATGGCACTGTGGTGAGAAGTCGTAGCTAACCAGGAGCACCTGAACGCAGCACCGCCATCCTTCATTCTGTCAACGTGACGTAACCTGCAGCGGAGCAACTTGAAGCCAGATGCCAACACAGCAACAGAGGAGGATGGAGGAGAGGAATAAATAACAGGGCAGAGTGCTGCAGAGACATTTTAAGAGAAGAAAACTATAAAAGACTAATCATTATGGTATGATAGAATTCTTAGAACCGCTCATGTCTTTTTCTTTGTTGGAATAAAATATTTTCAATATAAAAGCTCAGTCAACTGAGTAACTATTCAAATATGGCTTTCTAGCTTGAGCAACATAGCCACACAGAGAACCACACACAGACAGACAGACAGACAGACACACACACACACACACACACACACACACACACACAGACAGACGGACAGATACAGCAGTAGCAGGGATTTATGACAGCACACTGGGCCTTTACTGAGCCTCATGCCTCACCTGTAGAATGCAGCTTGTGTTTGAACATGTGTGAGTCCAGGCTGAATTATACAGACGGTGTTTCCTTCCTCACAGCCTGCTGAACATTTAGCACAGCTAAACTGGCTAAATGAAACACTGAAACAACAAACATGCAGGTCAGTTATTTCAAGCTTGTGCTGTGCAGCCAAACTCCGTTCAAACTTGTAAAACTTTTATTTTGAATTCTTGCAAATCTTTTTTTAAAAATTCAAACTATATCAGCAGGTACTCGGTGGCTGCCAGTGTAAAAAAACACTGTGACAAGTGACTGTACTTTTATAAATACATTTTATTAACACACTTCTTAACTACACTTGTGCTAAGCATCTGTTGTGTAGTTTGAAAGAAACATTCAGACCATCAGACAAACCATAGTGACAGAAGGAGACTTAAGTGTTTGGCTGCTCATCTTAGAAGAGGACTGGCCTCACTGTTTTTATACGCTAATCCCAGTTTCCATTATCAGATCCTACCAGATACACCCAGAATTAACAAGCCAAGTCGTTAGAGGTGGACACCATCCCATTAAGATGCAACAAAGTAAAACATAAGTTAATTTAATGATTTCTGCCACAAACACAAAATTACATTTATAATCTCTGTGTACAATCTACAAAAGGTAAACAAGTTAAAACACACAGCATTGGTCCTCTGTGACGTTCATTGATTTAAAATCGTTTTCTTTGGCTACACACACCAAACAACACACAACAGCTGGGAGCAGAGACCTGAGCCTGAGCGAGCTGTCACACAGAACAGTCTGATTTCAATGGCACGACTCTCTATCTGAGAGGAAGCCGCTCTCCGTCTTGCTCCAGCTGGGCTCTCTCTAAACATCACGGTGTCAGCTGAATTAAACAGTCAGGGTGCCTGACGCAGCAAACCAAGCCATTTTCTCCGAAACCCTCCAGTCTTTGTGGAAACAGACATCTTGGATGACTTTTCCGAAGTTTAAATATTTATTAGACAGATGTGCAGCATCACCTGAAACACCTCTAGTACAGTCAACAGACATTAGGCTTCACTCTTTCTTTCTCAACTACTGATGCTATCACATGGTGTATGACAGCAGCCATGTGTTGAACCTTTCAGAATAATGAATTTAAGTGAATTTCTCTAAAGCACCACTGTGTTCAGGCTCTTTGTTCCATTGGGGGAAGCCTCCACTCCTTGTTAACGTCCAGCTGAATTCTCTAATCCCTTGTGTAACTCAGGCCTGCTGACTCCTTTGCTAATTTTTAAACTATTTAGCTAAATTTAACTGCAACAAATCAAGCTCAAATCAGCCACAGAGCCGGACTGTGATGGGTAACAATTTCACCAGTGCACTAAGCCTGTGGTCAGCATTTTATTTCTGTGAGCTAGCAGAATTTCAAGTTTCAAGTAAAGTCAAAGTGTTATGGTGCTGGTGCCAAATGTTGCTGCCAGGCGGCTGCTCGTTCCTAAATCATGGAAAAAGATAGATTAAGGCTACAACAGTGTCCCCGTCCCGTCTCAGTATCTTTTCTTGTCCATATATAGTTCTCGTCCTGGGCTCATCATGAACGGTGAAACGTCCTTGCTGGTGCCGTGCTTGAAATAGATGAAGTTCAGTATTACAGTACTGATCGGTTGTGCTTGTGGACCGTCCCTCTTGTTTTAAACCTATTTGTCCATCCCTGTGGTCCCCCCCTCCTTCCACTCTCAGGAGGATGCGGTACCGGCTCTCATGATCCTGAAGAGTGCGTTGACGTTATTGCTCTTGATGGCGTCTCGACAGGCAGAGATCACTTGGTTCTTGGGCTTACCCACTGGGGAGAGAGAGAGAGAGAGAGAGCGATACACAGATTGATTTAAGGAGATCAGACAGGTATGCAGGCTGAGGGGTCAACACATATATGGTTGACCCAAATACTTCGAAGCTTCTTCGTTGCCATTTGGTACTGAAATCAGTATTAATATACCCGTTTTTCCTTCTTAAGGATCTACCTAAGCACTTATTATTGTTGAATACATGTTATTAGTGATCTTTTGATGTCACGCCTCATTGACAAAGACAAAATAAATGCCACTGTTTTAACATCTGAATGTATGTATTTGAGGCTAAATGTTTTTAACCTGAAGTTATGCTAGCTATAATTCAGAGCTAGATGACAACATACGGCTATGTGTGTTGTTTTCCTGCTGTGCCAAAAACTCTGTTCCTCCCTAACACACCACATGTTGCACTACAAAAGGCACTGAACAAGAGGCGTTCTCTCCAGGTAGTTAGTGTGTGTTTCCAGCCATACTCAAGGACTCAAACTGCCTTTCACACATGTTGCAAAGAATGTGAATTGGGTGATTAAACAAACAGAGCTTTGTGTGATGTGATGGGTTGGATAAAAGCAGAAATTTCACAGTAAATGGGAGCATTCTAATAGTGCTGTGATTAGAAAAAGAAAAGTAGTTCCTCACCTTCATCAGCAAAGCTTTGAATATTCATACTGTGTATATACACTTATGTTGTTAAGGACTAGTGGTTGTTACAGTGTCTCTCACACACACACACACACACACACACACACACACACACAGCGCCCTACCTCGGAGTCTCCCAGCCCGCTGTATGGCCTGGTTCACAGACTTGAGGCAAGCCAACAGTGCATTGTGGTTGTTTGAGCGGATTTTATACTCGTTGATCAGATCCCTGTTGAGATCATACAGCTCTCTGTAACGCTTCTTCGTAGTTGTCCTACAGAGGGCAGAAGAGAAAATGAGGGGGAGAAAAATCTTCCATCTGTATTATCAACTTATGGTGGAATATACACTCAGTTACCAGTTAATTAGGTGCATTTGGCTAAAACTGACTCAGTCTAGTACAACAGACCTGCAATAAATCCTCCCTTCAGGACGGTTCTAATTGTTTCAGAGAGTTTAGTGTTGGTTCAGCTATGTGAACACTGTCACTGAAAAAAGAGGTGCTATATGCATAATGTGGAAACTCACATGTCACCCATAAGGCGAGCATCTTCTGCTTGCACCAGCATGTTCCTGATGTAGTTGGAGTGGTCGGCCATAGCCGCAGTTAACTTCTGATGGACAGAGTGGAACTCATCCACCTGGCACACAGATATTTAAGGCTACATATTAAACCACAGCACCAACATGTTCTTGCTGTACTGTTCAAACAGGTCAATGCAGTGATTTCACATTCACTAAAGTCACTACATTCTTCTGCTTCTGCAGTCATTAGAGTCATTGCACAAGTAACGATGGACAAAAGGCACGGTGTCTTGGAATATTAGTGGAATAAACAACATAAAATGTTTATGACAGCAGCGTTTTCAGTGTCATTGAAGCCAAACCTCGGTGAGTGTAGTGCGTAGCTCCTCAAAGTATGCTGGGAAGTCTGCTTCTGCTGACAAGTCGTCTATTGCCAAGAAGGAGGCCAATGACTGAACCAGATCTCCTGCCAGGTCGATGTCATCGGTTCTCAGAGTGATCTGATTGCACAATTTAGATTTATTAGCAGACTGAGCTCAGAGCTGATTTAAAATGAAATGCTGGGGGCTATTGTGACTTTGTATGAATAAACATAAATGTTTTTTCTTGGTAAGGTTAAGTAAAAATTATGTACATAGTCACAATTTCCTTTTGAGTACAAAAAAAGGACACAATCCAGAATGAAAACTTCAATGAGAATGATGATGACTATTATTGTCATTATTATTAGTAGCAGTAGTAATAGTAGTAGTGGTAGTGGTGGTGGTAGTATTATCATCATCATTATTATTGATAATGATAATCCTGTGATTGATGATAATGATTCCTCCTATTTACTTTTGGACTGTTTAATCCAAAATGGGCTAAATGAGAGAGTTAAACTGATGATGATGACTCATTATGGTGAGTACATAGTTGGCAGTGTATTGTTAAATAAACAGCTAGTCCTATTGATTACATTGGCATTCATAAATCACTGTGACTTCATGCTTAAATGTTTATGTTTTAGACCATAAAGCTTGAGCACTTGTTAATGATCGCTGCTCAAGTGCATGTTAATGTTAAATTAAATCTGGCTGTGAAAATGTAGCATCAAACCACCTGTGATTTTGAATTAAGGTTACAGCGTGTGTGTGTGTGGGTACCTGTCCATTGCTGGCCATGCTGATGGACAACAGACCCCCTCCTCTTAATGAAGTGAAAGTGACGTCAGGACTGTCAACTCCCTCTGGAAGCAGGAAGTTCTGATTCAGCCACATCACCACCTGCACACATGAGCACATGTACATGCACAGACGCAGAGAGATGAAATCAGATTTAATGTAACAAACGTATCCTGGCATGTTATTGCATTGAACATGCCGTGGGACTGATCAGAACCACGCTCTGACAGCCTACCCGCTGCGGTCGGTCGTTGATGCTGAAGGTGACCCTTCCAGGGGGCGGAGCAGCTGAGGAGTCAACTGTGATGTCATACATGGAGAACCGAGGCAGCTGACGAGTGATCTCAAACACATGGAACTGGGTGCTGGAGTGGACAAAAGAGTGAAGTGCAAAGACGGTGGTGGTGGTAAATAAACAAATAAACAAAGTGTTTATTACTTGGGAAGAAGAATCCAATATGACAGCATCCACACTGGGTTTAGTCACACACACATCCTACCTAGTTTTCCCTCCAACAAAGGCTTTGATGTGCAGATCTACTGGTATATCTTTTGGGGGGACAATGGGGACTCGGACACAGCCCGACAGGTTCTGAGCGCTGGGGTGGACAACGTGGCTCTCCCCCTCAAATATCCCTTCTGCGAAGATGAGCACTGCGCGGATAATGGTTTCTGGAGAGGACAAAGGAGAGATTCAGAGACTAATTAGTATTTCCTCAGTACTCGACATGCTTGAAATTCTTCGCTTAAGTGCTATAACACTCTACCGTTGGGTGTTGAAATGCTAAGCTCTACATGAGCCTTCTGGGCCTCCGTAGCAGGTCTTACTGACAGCGCCGTCTGGAGCTGAGTGTTGGCTGGTATAACACCCATCCCACTGTTTGTCTCTGACACCCCCTGAAACAACATGCATTTTGCGTGGATGTTAGCAAATACAATAATATACAGCTGAATGTTAATAAAGAATCATGTAATTATCTATAAGAAGTCTGAAATCTCTGACGGCCAAAATATGAAGAGAATTCAAATTTAAAAAGGAAAAAAAGACGAATAGAATTCAAATAAAATGACTGATGCTTCGTGCCCAGAGCCCAAAGTCACACTAGCTGCTCTATGAGTCTTTAAAACACTAAGCTAGAAAAGAGAGAACCTGTAAAATTATATGGGGACACATTGTGTGTTATTACTTAAATCATCAAAGCATTAAAGCATCAGAGTATTGACAGTTTGCACGTTAGTCTTCTTTGGTTTATGGCCAAAGGGTGATTCTTACACAAGAGTGGCTTACCATAATGACTATGGTAAGCCACTCTTGTGTAAGAATGAAAATCCCATTGTAAGTTACAATTCGCTGCCCATTATTATGAGTGTATCAAAGTAAAGATTATCTGATATGTTGGAATACAATCAGCAACCAAAATGACTTAATGACAATTTAATTAAACCAGTGTTTGAAAACGTCGACAGATCTCTGGATGATTTTGCTCAGAAATGCATTCTGTGTATTTTGAGACATCTTGAGTTGAAAGTGGAGACTCTGACCTGAGGGCAGCACTAAAGGAAAGGGTCAGGAGGTGACCAAAGGAAACATGTGTACCTTGGCATTCTCTTCATAGTTGCGTAGTTCCAGCAACAGATTCTGTCTGCGCTGGCTGAGCTCTCTAATGAGGTCCTGCTCAGCACTTGAGTCCATGAGATTCCCCTTAAGGTCCTTACTGGCCGGCAGGTAACCACGAACTACAAGATAGACAGGTTTACAACACTGATGACATCCTAATCAAAGCTTAAAGGGTTAGTTCTCCCTGCTTTGTCTGAATTAAGCTCAAAGCACAGCTGAGACTGACAGGACTTTGGCTGTAAATGAGGGATAGACAATAAACATAAAGTGAAATATTCAGGAGGTGGATTAAAAAGGTCAGAGAATCACAAATGCAATTTTACAAATCTCCATTGCACTTGTGTGAAAGCGCAAGTCTACAAGACAGAATTAAGTCCTCCAACTAACCTTAGCCATTTGGGCTAGTTGGGAGATGTATTTTTTCTGTTTTGGATTATTTTATTTTACATCCATAAACTTTCCTCTTGACTACTGACTATCATGTAACACTTAAGTGGTAAGGAGTAAGCGAGATATTAGCGCTGCTGCTGATAGGAAAGGACAGTAAGTAACACAAAACAATATAGTTTTCTCACAGCATACCCTCTCCCTCTGTGGAGGTGCAGATAAGTTGTTTATGTCCATCCAACCTGTAGTCTCCCTCCACCACCCCGGCCACAGAAGAGGAAAAGTTGTCTTTGAAAATGACTTCGCCTGTGCGGTCGCTACGAGCATCAATCTGAGATAAAAAGAGAATGTGATCAAAGACTGGAGAGCAGCTAGAGATACTATAGATATTAATCAGCAGTTGTGTCCAAACATGTAATGGCAAATCACATTTCTGAGGTGTGAGAGGTTGTTTCTAGATGTCACGCCTGCGAGGTTGTGTGCTGACCTTTCCATTTGACCAGCCGGTGATAAGCTCCACCACCCCATCAGCATTCAAGTCAAAGGCATGGATGCTCATTGCATGATTCTTCGACTGCATGGGAAGGGAAGAACTCATTATCAAAAAAAAGAATGGAAATATTTTATTCTTATACAGCTTGCATGATAATAGATGTAGGAAGGAGGGACATAGGTAGACCAAAGAGAAGAAGGCTGTTGGAAAAAAAAATATCACACATAAATCCAGCAAATGCCAAAGATTTGTAATTACTAATGTCTTTTCTTATTGTTTGATAAAGTTAGACCCTCTTGTCCAAGTTGGCATTATCATGATTGACTGCAGTACCTTAATCCTCCAGTAGCGGGCGGTGCGGTCATAAACTCCCACAGTGCCATTAGCCAGGGCATAGCCAAACCTGCTGCCATGCATGTGGCACAGTGATGTTACTGTCTGTGTGGAGAAGGACAGATAATGAATCTGCTCCATTCTGCACAGGACAGATAAGAGAATTTACTAGCTATGAGATATAAAACACACACACACACACACACACACACACACACACACACACACACACACAAACACACACACAGAGTTGTATTTGTGGATTTTGAAGCTCTAAAAGAGTGAAATACCATGAAATATCCATTTACCTCATTTTCAGTCATCTCAGACACAAGCTCATCCTCTTTGAACACCCTGATGTCAAAGTCCTCCGATCCTACCAAGAGCTGTAAAGAGAGAGAAAGGATTAAGAGTGGCAACAAAGCTCTCCATCCGGGACCAAACTACAGATGCAGTGGACACACAGTGTGTTTCCCAGACCACTAGCCAGTCAGGACTCACCTCATTTTTCCCATCACCAGTGAAGTCACAGAGCACCAGAGATCTGACATTATCTCCCGTTACCTGAAAACAAGATGCTTCATGAATACACTGATTTAGTTGATTCAGTCATTTGAAGGTGATTAAACCTGACAGGTATTGAAAATGAAGGTGCTGATAATAACTGATAAGCTTTATCAAATAAATTGGGCAAATGATTTTGTCCAGCAGGTGCCTCGGAAATGGTTAGATATACAGAAATATTAACCAAACTAGTTGGATTTGTTACAAATTTAGAACTAATGGCTGAATCTAGGATGTTTAACAAACATTCAGCTTTAGAAGTCACTAAAAAAACATTTTGAATTTTACATTTCATTGTTTAAACTATCCCCTTATAAGGAACTGGTGTTACTGGTGCTACAGTTTGATGAAGTATCACTGTGTCATGAGTTGTGTGTTAAATTCAGTGAGACACACCTCTTCAATATGAAACAAACTTTAACCTATTCTGGTATCAAAATGTTGTCTTGGCTCTTACTGTCCAAAAGTGGTCGTTGCCCTCATAGTCAAAGCCTTGTAGCGCACAGTTTCCTCCAATGATGGCGAGAGGAGACGGGATGTCCCCGAGTTTCCCCAACACAATAGCATTGGCCCCATCCGTCACCTACACCCACACACACACACACACACACACAAAGGAAACAGACACAAGTGAAATAGTGTATTAAGAGAGTTCAGTGTAACCTGTTACATTTATGCTGTACTATCTTACACATCACCTAGTGTAACTCGTCATAAACTGGCACCTGCCAAAAACCAAATTAGTCAGCGCAGTAACCACAATAACAATGACTTATGTTTAGCTATAACCTCTATGCTACAATATATATTTTTCATTGTGATTTATTTGTATCCCTCCCATTTAGTCTACTCAGCCCCACTCACCTCTCTGTAGAATATATCAGCATTGTCATGGACATCATAGGCCAGCAGGTTGGTCTGGGATCCCACCAACAGTGTGTCCCCGGTGGTGTTTTGCCCCAGCGTTCCTGCTGTCAGACAGGTGACTGCCTGGTTGATGTTGAGCAGAGAGATGTCAGAGTCCTGGGTGCTCTGGCTCAGTCGGTGGGCCACAGGTTTGTGACCACGAGCATGAGGGTTGTGGATAAAAACCTTTTAAAAGAGAAAGACATGAGAGTTGAGGGCACATAGTGAAAACATATATAGTATGAGGTATATTACGTATTAAAAGTGGGAAAGGCATTTTATAATCATTGTGGGGAAGAGATCAGAAATTATGTGTGATTAAAAACATAAGAATAAGGTCACTCATTCCCCATCCCTCACCTTTCCAGCCTGTGTGGCTGCAGTAAGGCATGGGTGGACTCCGTCAAATTTCCCCACAGTCACCATGCGAGGGTTAATCTTGTGGTTAAGCTTCAGAGTGAATATGGGGACCAACATGGTGCTCACTGGAGATTCCTAATCAAACAAGAGCCAAAAGGACACAAGAAGGCAATTTATTACTTACTTTTTCTTTCACACAGTCATTTAAGGACAGGGAAATCGAGTGCATAAGCAGGTCGGTGGGTAAGTGTATAACCAAGTGACAAAGCGTGATTTTGCCACACTAATGTAATTACAGGCTTTACCTCAGACACTCTGTAGGGAGTCCTGTTGCCTAGCAACAAGGAGTGGCAAGCTAAAGCTTTTCATCTGGCTAATCTCCCTGTCGTTTGCTGTACAAGAATACCAATTCTGCATTAAAAATACACCACACATGGCTCGTTAACTTATCCTAACCCCCCTACCAATACCAACTACGTTAACAATCCTTCGAAGGTAATAAAATCGCCTACATTTGCCTTCATTGCCTTGGACGTCTAGCATAGCTAGCTAAGTTAACGTCGCTGGCTTCAATGTTGCCGGAAATAACTCCAAACTATTGACGACACTAAAACAAACGAGATCATCATTTTGTCGTAAAATGGACCAAGTCGTGCAAACATTCTCACCTGGCCCCCTCTTCAGCTGCAATTGTTGGATTTTGGTTAAATCAGCTAACCAGCTAATGAGCTAGCTGGATAGCAGCGAGAGTTGATAGTCGGTTCCAGCAACCACTTCCTGTCTGCTGTTTTCAAAATAAAAGATTCTGTTCAGCTGTGCATTGAGTGATGAGAGAGCACGGCCTGTACAGGAGAGGGCAGGGGTGAGATGTCACTAAGTACATTTATTAAGTGTCAAGGTAATTTATTTGTCATTTTACAACACATGGTTGCACAACGAAATGCAAGTTGTATGCTACACATGCATAGATACTATTTATAGTAGTAATTTAACCTAAAATAGAATTTATCAACATTACTATTTCCTTTTTTATGTTACTTTGTACTTCCACTCCCATTCATTTAAAAGTAAAACGCTGTACTTTTACCCCATTGCAAAGTAGAGAGATCTGAGATTCACACGTAAATCAAATGATCAGTTTGGAAAATATGATGCATTTTGATGGGTTAAACTATCCAACATTATGTAAAGTAGCTCCATCTTGATCTGATTTAGTGTTGCTCTTCCATATGCTGTCCTTCCATATGCTGTCCTTCCATATGCTGTCCCAGGTTTATTTTGCATGTGTTTTGAACTAAAGCTGTTATGACTTAAATGCTTTGAACCCAAGCATCATAAACACTTATTCTGTAGCAACCTGAACTCAACAGTAAAATTGGAACCGCTGACTCTTTTCAGGACGGAGAGGTGCAGGAGTACAACTTCACTCTAGACTAACCTTTCATGCATTGTTTCTTTCAGGTGTAGTATTGTAATGGAGCAGGATCGTGCATCGAGGCAATGGGCTAAGAGGAGGAAGCTGCTGAATGAACAACAAAGAGTGAGGGAGAGAGATTGAAGAGAGGGTGAGATTCATTTACAATATCAGGGTGAATATTCCTGCAGAAGGTTAAACTCCTTGTGTCTTTGCTTCTGTCTCAGAAATTAATTGCTGAATAAGTAGCTGATGAGATTTCTGAGACCCCCAGAGGTTAAAGGAGGGCTCGTCCGGGATTTGGACCCGGGACCTCTCGCACCCAAAGCGAGAATCATACCCCTAGACCAACGAGCCAGCTGCATACTGTTGAAGTCCATCTGTCCATCAAGGCATGAAAACCCCAAGATCCATTTTAACGATAAGACACATGCAGGAAGGTAAGTAGAGCACAAAACCTCTTTTTACTGCTCCTTAATGTATAATGTGTCCTTAATGTAGTGTTCTACATTACTGTAGAAGCTTTAACAGGGTGCAGCCAGGTGAGTTTCCTCATCTACAAATTAAAGGAGGGCTCGTCCGGGATTTGAACCCGGGACCTCTCGCACCCTAAGCGAGAATCATACCCCTAGACCAACGAGCCTATATTTAGGTGCTTCCAAAGCTACACTTCTATCCTGTCCAGATGTGCAGTGAGACTCTTCAGACTGGTGATGTGGCAACTTGGGCCTTCACATCGTTTCAATCTTATCTTGTCCGATAGCACCATCTGGTGGCCAGAGGAGAGAGAGCAGAGGAGGGAGTCATGTCAAGAAATATTTAGACCTATGAAGGGATGAGGGTTGAAGGGATGAAGGGAGGATAAGGGAAAGAACTGAAGTCGTGGTCTGTTGGACAAAATACGTAGATGAATCGTGTCGGCTGGCAGCATGAAGACAAGAACGAACCGGGGCGCTGAGACTCTGAGAGCTAAGATCCCCAGAAAAGGTACTTTGGATGGTGAGATGCATGTAAGCGTTTCATATGTTGTTCAGGTCGTTGCAGGATGTAGGTGAGGTATGCTGAAGAAGACCAGTGAGCAAGGAACTTGACAGGTCCCTCGTATATTTCTGTCATCTCCTATGCCTTGATTTAGTGCTGCAGGATAGTTTCTGCATCGTGACACAACGTCATTTTTCAAGATACTAATTAAGATATATTCTTGCCTAAAGTCCCAACAGGGCTCGTCCGGGATTTGAACCCAGGACCTCTCGCACCCAAAGTGAGAATCATACCCCTAGACCAACGAGCCTTTATTCTTACCAAATGTTTGCAGTTTGCCCTCAAAGACTGTGTTATGGCCATTGCAGGCATTTGTCCATGATTTCAGTGTAAATACCAAGGTTATTGTCGGCACATCACAACACTCTTAATTCTTGTTTATTTGACTTGGTTGAGTATATCTATCAGTGCTATTATTCAACCAAATCAACAGCTTAAGCAGACTGGGTTTGGATGTTTATGTAGAGTACAACTGTGGCATAACACTCATCACAATCTCATCCTGTTTGATCAACTCTGAACGACAGTGAGTCTCCCATATATGCTAAAAAAATATCTGAAGCTAAACACAGCGAGCTATACATAATGACTCATTCTCAGTAGTCGGCTGCATTACCACATATCATGTTGGGCCCATCAGTCCAAAGGGATGTTTCCTGTCAGGTGGTTCATTCAGTACAACTCGTAGTTTGGGATATCCCACCCCACAAGACCTTCCTGCTGACTCTTCTTAACAAACAGTCCTGTTGGTCTTGGAGTATAATTCTTGTTTTAGGTGCAGAGTTCCATCCCCACCGAGCCCTGTTTAGACCCACAAGAGATTAGATTTAGGATCCCAGTCAGAATTGGCATGAATGAAGCTGTTTATTTCTTTATATATATCCTTGTATTACCATTGGACCACTAACGATCAGCAATTGTCCACTGTGATATCATGGCAACTCTCTGTTGCTCCTGTGAGTCTGGCAGCACTCAGCGGAGATGTGGTAACACACAGTTGACTAAAGACCATGGATTAAAGATCCAGTCCAGACTAACCTTTCATGCATTGTTTCTTTCAGGTGTAGTATTGTAATGGAGCAGGATCGTGCATCAAGGCAAGAGGAGGAAGCTGCTGCAAAGAGTGGGGGATGGAAGAGAGTGTGGGAGGCAGAGAGGGTCAGAGGGGGAGGTTTGTTTACAACCAGGGTGAACTTTCCTCCAGAAGTTTAAACTCCTGTGTCTTTGCTTCTGTCTCAGAAATTAACTAGCTGACTACAAATTAAGTAGCTGATGAGATTTCTGAGACCCCCAGAGGTTAAAGAAGGGCTCGTCCGGGATTTGGACCCGGGACCTCTCGCACCCAAAGCGAGAATCATACCCCTAGACCAACGAGCCAGCTGATAATGACCAAATTCAGCTGTTTCTAGTCCATCTGTCTATCAAGGTGAGAAAAATCAATCCATTTTAACGATCACCAACATGAAGGAAGACAAGTAGAGCAGAAAACCTCTCTTTGCTTCCTTTTCTGTGTCCTTGATGTATTGTTGTACATTTCTGTAGAAGCTTTAACAGGGTGCAGCCTGGTGAGTTTCCTCATCTCAGGAACAAACTCTGCAGGTGGTCTTTGGGCCCAAGTGCAATTACAAATTAAAGGAGGGCTCGTCCGGGATTTGGACCCGGGACCTCTCGCACCCTAAGCGAGAATCATACCCCTAGACCAACGAGCCACTACAAACAACAAACTTCCAATTTATATCTACTAAAGAAGGGATACTCTGGGATAGGGAATAGGATAGGAGGAGATATTTGACTCCATTCGGTGCGAGTCATCAGAGTAAAGTAGTGACCATAAATGTATTGAATGTTCCAGTTACTCTGGTCACTTGTGTGCAATATGGATGGTTACATCACTGTTTGTCACCTATGTGCATTACTGCTGTCAGTTTTTATGTGTAATACCAGGGGTTACATTAGTTGCAATTATGCAGTGTATGACAACATATATTGAATATATAAAGTATACTCAGTATATATACAAATAGGATATGTTAAAAGTAGCTCACAAGCCGAAAAAGTGTGGGCACCCCTGTCCTAGACCAACGAGCCAGCTGCTAATGATAAGTAGTGTTGTACATTTCTGTAGAAGCTTTAACAGGGTGCAGCCTGGTGAGTTTCCTCATCTCAGGAACAAACTCTGCAGGTGGTCTTTGGGCCCAAATTCAATTTCAAATTAAAGGAGGGCTCGTCCGGGATTTGGACCCGGGACCTCTCGCACCCTAAGCGAGAATCATACCCCTAGACCAACGAGCCAGCTGATAATGATAAAATTCACCTGTTTCTGCATACTGTTAAAGTCCATCTGTCTATCAAGGCCAGAAAAATTCCAAGATCAGTTTTAACGATAAGACACATGCAGGAAGGTAAGTAGAGCACAAAACCTCTTTTTACTGCTCCTTAATGTATAATGTGTCCTTAATGTAGTGTTCTACATTACTGTAGAAGCTTTAACAGGGTGCAGCCTGGTGAGTTTCCTCATCTACAAATTAAAGGAGGGCTCGTCCGGGATTTGAACCCGGGACCTCTCGCACCCTAAGCGAGAATCATACCCCTAGACCAACGAGCCTATATTTAGGTGCTTCCAAAGCTACACTTCTATCCTGTCCAGATGTGCAGTGAGACTCTTCAGACTGGTGATGTGGCAACTTGGGCCTTCACATCGTTTCAATCTTATCTTGTCCGATAGCACCATCTGGTGGCCAGAGGAGAGAGAGCAGAGGAGGGAGTCATGTCAAGAAATATTTAGACCTATGAAGGGATGAGGGTTGAAGGGATGAAGGGAGGATAAGGGAAAGAATTGAAGTCGTGGTCTGTTGGACGGAATACGTAGATGAATCGTGTCGGCTGGCAGCATGAAGACAAGAACGAACCGGGGCGCTGAGACTCTGAGACTCCGAGAGCTAAGATCCCCAAAAAAGGTACTTCAGATGGTGAGATGCATGTAAGCGTTTCATATGTTGTTCAGGTCGTTGCAGGATGTAAGTGAGGTATGCTGAAGAAGACCAGCGAGCAAGGAACTTCACAGGTTAGGGTTGAGTCCCTCGTATATTTCTGTCATCTCCTATGCCTTGATTTAGTGCTGCAGGATAGTTTCTGCATCGTGACACAATGTCATTTTTCAAGATACTAATTAAGATATATTCTTGCCTAAAGTCCCAACAGGGCTCGTCCGGGATTTGAACCCGGGACCTCTCGCACCCAAAGCGAGAATCATACCCCTAGACCAACGAGCCTTTATTCTTACCAAATGTTTGCAGTTTGCCCTCAAAGACTGTGTTATGGCCATTGCAGCCCTTTGTCCATGATTTCAGTGTAAATACCAAGGTTATTGTCGGCACATCACAACACTCTTAATTCTTGTTTATTTGACATGGTTGAGTATATCTATCAGTGCTATTATTCAACCAAATCAACAGCTTAAGCAGACTGGGTTTGGATGTTTATGTAGAGTACAACTGTGGCACAACACTCATCACAATCTCATCCTGTTTGATCAACTCTGAACGACAGTGAGTCTCCCATATATGCTAAAAAAATATCTGAAGCTAAACACAGCGAGCTATACATAATGACACATTCTCAGTAGTCGGCTGCATTACCACATATCATGTTGGGCCCATCAGTCCAAAGGGATGTTTCCTGTCAGGTGGTTCATTCAGTACAACATGTAGTTTGGGATATCCCACCCCACAAGACCTTCCTGCTGACTCTTCTTAACAAACAGTCCTGTTGGTCTTGGAGTATAATTCTTGTTTTAGGTGCAGAGTTCCATCCCCACCGAGCCCTGTTTAGACCCACAAGAGATTAGATTTAGGATCACAGTCAGAATTGGCATGAATGAAGCTGTTTATTTCTTTATATATATCCTTGTATTACCATTGGACCACTAACGATCAGCAATTGTCCACTGTGATATCATGGCAGCTCTCTGTTGCTCCTGTGAGTCTGGCAGCACTCAGCGGAGATGTGGTAACACACAGTTGACTAAAGACCATGGATTAAAGATCCAGTCCAGACTAACCTTTCATGCATTGTTTCTTTCAGGTGTAGTATTGTAATGGAGCAGGATCGTGCATCGAGGCAAGAGGAGGAAGCTGCTGCAAAGAGTGGGGGATGGAAGAGAGTGTGGGAGGCAGAGAGGGTCAGAGGGGGAGGTTCGTTTACAACCAGGGTGAACTTTCCTCCAGAAGTTTAAACTCCTGTGTCTTTGCTTCTGTCTCAGAAATTAACTAGCTGACTACAAATTAAGTAGCTGATGAGATTTCTGAGACCCCCAGAGGTTAAAGAAGGGCTCGTCCGGGATTTGGACCCGGGACCTCTCGCACCCAAAGCGAGAATCATACCCCTAGACCAACGAGCCAGCTGATAATGATCAAATTCAGCTGTTTCTAGTCCATCTGTCTATCAAGGTGAGAAAAATCAATCAATTTTAACGATCACCAACATGAAGGAAGACAAGTAGAGCAGAAAACCTCTCTTTGCTTCCTTTTCTGTGTCCTTGATGTAGTGTTGTACATTTCTGTAGAAGCTTTAACAGGGTGCAGCCTGGTGAGTTTCCTCATCTCAGGAACAAACTCTGCAGGTGGTCTATGGGCCCAAGTGCAATTACAAATTAAAGGAGGGCTCGTCCGGGATTTGGACCCGGGACCTCTCGCACCCTAAGCGAGAATCATACCCCTAGACCAACGAGCCACTACTAACAACAAACTTCCAATTTATATCTACTAAAGAAGGGATACTCTGGGATAGGGAATAGGATAGGAGGAGATATTTGACTCCATTCGGTGCAAGTCATCACAGTAAAGTAGTGACCATAAATGTATTGAATGTTCCAGTTACTCTGGTCACTTGTGTGCAATATGGATGGTTACATCACTGTTTGTCACCTATGTGCATTACTGCTGTCAGTTTTTATGTGTAATACCAGGGGTTACATTAGTTGCAATTATGCAGTGTATGACAACATATATTGAATATATAAAGTATACTCAGTATATATACAAATAGGATATGTTAAAAGTAGCTCACAAGCCGAAAAAGTGTGGGCACCCCTGTCCTAGACCAACGAGCCAGCTGCTAATGATAAGTAGTGTTGTACATTTCTGTAGAAGCTTTAACAAGGTGCAGCCTGGTGAGTTTCCTCATCTCAGGAACAAACTTTGCAGGTGGTCTTTGGGCCCAAATTCAATTACAAATTAAAGGAGGGCTCGTCCGGGATTTGGACCCGGGACCTCTTGCACCCTAAGCGAGAATCATACCCCTAGACCAATGAGCCAGCTGATAATGATAAAATTCACCTGTTTCTGCATACTGTTAAAGTCCATCTGTCTATCAAGGCCAGAAAAATTCCAAGATCAGTTTTAACGATAAGACACATGCAGGAAGGTAAGTAGAGCACAAAACCTCTTTTTACTGCTCCTTAATGTATAATGTGTCCTTAATGTAGTGTTCTACATTACTGTAGAAGCTTTAACAGGGTGCAGCCAGGTGAGTTTCCTCATCTACAAATTAAAGGAGGGCTCGTCCGGGATTTGGACCCGGGACCTCTCGCACCCTAAGCGAGAATCATACCCCTAGACCAACGAGCCTATATTTAGGTGCTTTCAAAGCTACAGTTCTATCCTGTCCAGATGTGCAGTGAGACTCTTCAGACTGGTGATGTGGCAACTTGGGCCTTCACATCGTTTCAATCTTATCTTGTCCGATAGCACCATCTGGTGGCCAGAGGAGAGAGAGCAGAGGAGGGAGTCATGTCAAGAAATATTTAGACCTATGAAGGGATGAAGGGAGGATAAGGGAAAGAATTGAAGTTGTGGTCTGTTGGACAAAATACGTAGATGAATCTTGTCGGCTGGCAGCATGAAGACAAGAACGAACCGGGGCGCTGAGACTCTGAGAGCTAAGATCTCCAGAAAAGGTACTTCAGATGGTGAGATGCATGTAAGCTTTTCATATGTTGTTCAGGTCGTTGCAGGATGTAAGTGAGGTATGCTGAAGAAGACCAGCGAGCAAGGAACTTGACAGGTCCCTCGTATATTTCTGTCATCTCCTATGCCTTGATTTAGTGCTGCAGGATAGTTTCTGCATCGTGACACAACGTCATTTTTCAAGATACTAATGAAGATATATTCTTGCCTAAAGTCTCAACAGGGCTCGTCCGGGATTTGAACCCGGGACTTCTCGCACCCAAAGCGAGAATCATACCCCTAGACCAACGAGCCTTTATCCTTAGCAAATGTTTGCAGTTTGCCCTCAAAGACTGTGTTATGGCCATTGCAGGCATTTGTCCATGATTTCAGTGTAAATACCAAGGTTATTGTCGGCACATCACAACACTCTTAATTCTTGTTTATTTGACTTGGTTGAGTATATCTATCAGTGCTATTATTCAACCAAATCAACAGCTTAAGCAGACTGGGTTTGGATGTTTATGTAGAGTACAACTGTGGCATAACACTCATCACAATCTCATCCTGTTTGATCAACTCTGAACGACAGTGAGTCTCCCATATATGCTAAAAAAATATCTGAAGCTAAACACAGCGAGCTATACATAATGACTCATTCTCAGTAGTCGGCTGCATTAACACATATCATGTTGGGCCCATCAGTCCAAAGGGATGTTTCCTGTCAGGTGGTTCATTCAGTACAACTCGTAGTTTGGGATATCCCACCCCACAAGACCTTCCTGCTGACTCTTCTTAACAAACAGTCCTGTTGGTCTTGGAGTATAATTCTTGTTTTAGGCGCAGAGTTCCATCCCCACCGAGCCCTGTTTAGACCCACAAGAGATTAGATTTAGGATCACAGTCAGAATTGGCATGAATGAAGCTGTTTATTTCTTTATATATATCCTTGTATTACCATTGGACCACTAACGATCAGCAATTGTCCACTGGCAACTCTCTGTTGCTCCTGTGAGTCTGGCAGCACTCAGCGGAGATGTGGTAACACACAGTTGACTAAAGACCATGGATTAAAGATCCAGTCCAGACTAACCTTTCATGCATTGTTTCTTTCAGGTGTAGTATTGTAATGGAGCAGGATCGTGCATCGAGGCAAGAAGAGGAAGCTGCTGCAAAGAGTGGGGGATGAAAGAGAGTGTGGGAGGCAGAGAGGGTCAGAGGGGGAGGTTCGTTTACAACCAGGGTGAACGTTACTCCAGAAGTTTAAACTCCTGTGTCTTTGCTTCTGTCTCAGAAATTAACTAGCTGACTACAAATTAAGTAGCTGATGAGATTTCTGAGACCCCCAGAGGTTAAAGAAGGGCTCGTCCGGGATTTGGACCCGGGACCTCTCGCACCCAAAGCGAGAATCATACCCCTAGACCAACGAGCCAGCTGATAATGATCAAATTCAGCTGTTTCTAGTCCATCTGTCTATCAAGGTGAGAAAAATCAATCCATTTTAACGATCACCAACATGAAGGAAGACAAGTAGAGCAGAAAACCTCTCTTTGCTTCCTTTTCTGTGTCCTTGATGTAGTGTTGTACATTTCTGTAGAAGCTTTAACAGGGTGCAGCCTGGTGAGTTTCCTCATCTCAGGAACAAACTCTGCAGGTGGTCCTTTGGGCCCAAGTGCAATTACAAATTAAAGGAGGGCTCGTCCGGGATTTGGACCCGGGACCTCTCGCACCCTAAGCGAGAATCATACCCCTAGACCAACGAGCCACTACTAACAACAAACTTCCAATTTATATCTACTAAAGAAGGGATACTCTGGGATAGGGAATAGGATAGGAGGAGATATTTGACTCCATTCAGTGCAAGTCATCAGAGTAAAGTAGTGACCATAAATGTATTGAATGTTCCAGTTACTCTGGTCACTTGTGTGCAATATGGATGGTTACATCACTGTTTGTCACCTATGTGCATTACTGCTGTCAATTTTTATGTGTAATACCAGGGGTTACATTAGTTGCAATTATGCAGTGTATGACAACATATATTGAATATATAAAGTATACTCAGTATATATACAAATAGGATATGTTAAAAGTAGCTCACAAGCCGAAAAAGTGTGGGCACCCCTGTCCTAGACCAACGAGCCAGCTGCTAATGATAAGTAGTGTTGTATATTTCTGTAGAAGCTTTAACAGGGTGCAGCCTGGTGAGTTTCCTCATCTCAGGAACAAACTTTGCAGGTGGTCTTTGGGCCCAAATTCAATTACAAATTAAAGGAGGGCTCGTCCGGGATTTGGACCCGGGACCTCTCGCACCCTAAGCGAGAATCATACCCCTAGACCAACGAGCCAGCTGGTAATGATAAAATTCACCTGTTTCTGCATACTGTTAAAGTCCATCTGTCTATCAAGGCCAGAAAAATTCCAAGATCAGTTTTAACGATAAGACACATGCAGGAAGGTAAGTAGAGCACAAAACCTCTTTTTACTGCTCCTTAATGTATAATGTGTCCTTAATGTAGTGTTCTACATTACTGTAGAAGCTTTAACAGGGTGCAGCCAGGTGAGTTTCCTCATCTACAAATTAAAGGAGGGCTCGTCCGGGATTTGAACCCGGGACCTCTCGCACCCTAAGCGAGAATCATACCCCTAGACCAACGAGCCTATATTTAGGTGCTTCCAAAGCTACACTTCTATCCTGTCCAGATGTGCAGTGCGACTCTTCAGTCTGGTGATGTGGCAACTTGGGCCTCCACATCTTATCTGGTCCAATAGCACCATCTGGTGGCCATGTCAAAATCCTGCATCACCTTTTCAAATAATCCTTTTCCTGGAAGCACTGGGAAGGAGAGATTTAGTAGGAAATTTAACCTGAAAGTTGCTCTTTTAACAGATTTTTAAAATATTTAAATGTTTGAATTGTACCAAGCGTGCCTGCCTGCAGCCCTCCAGTCAGCATAAACAATTCTGTATAAAGATAAAAAGATTCCAATAATTTTAGTCAGCAACAGAAAGACAATGATTATGGTTTATAGCCTTTTTAACCATCTGTAGCCTTGGAGGAAATAACACATGCAGCCAACACTTGCTGCATGTCTAACGGTTCTCACACTTGAAGTGAGAATCATACTTCTAGACCAACTAGCCAATTCCTCTTGAATACCAATTTTCCATCTAACGTCTTCTTAAGCAGTTCACTGACTAAACTGATTTGGCTTAAAGACGGCACAACCTCATTAATCATGTGTTTAAATGTGCAAAGTTAGCAAAATAAATCACTAGTTTCTTCATGACACTGTGACATTATAGTACGTGCACACTTGACAGCTAGTGCTGGCTGCCCCACAAAACTTCTCATAAATGCATCACCAGCCATCATGTGTTTTAGGGCAGTCAGTCAATTTAAAAGTTATCAACGAGTTAATGGCACAATTTGCTGAAATGAATTGACATTAATAGCTTTTTTTCTTAAAGCTTCTTCGTACAACATTCAGAGCTTTAAGACTCCAGATTGTAATAATAAGTATTTAAATGTAAAAGGCATATTGTGTGTGTGCCCCAACAGAAGGAATAATAGAGCCCCGGCCTTTATGTCAAAGTGCTGGTTGAAATTCAAAACCACTGACGCCATAAAAATCAGATATAGACAACAACAATTTCCTATATTCACTAAAGATGCAGCACGTTCAAAGCATATGGCATCTACTTTGCAAAGAGATCATTGTATCAGTAGATGAAGAGTAATCTAAGTCTAAGACAGTTTTTTTGAAAAAGTTATGTTTAATCTTTTGGTGATGCTCTGTATTTAATGGTGGGTTCGTTCCTTAGGTTTCTGTGACCCCCAGAGGTTAAAAGAGGTCTGGGATTTGAAACTTGGACCTCTTACCCCCTCTCAAGCTAGTATCATGTACCTACAACAAGAAGCCTGATTTTAGCAACAATGACAGCTGATGTGGCACCCAGACAGGGTTGGAGGAGCTGGTGCACACACTTGCTCTGTGCTGCATACAGTGTTTTTCAGATCTTTGCTGGTGTTGCAAGCAAACCAACTGCTAAATTACTGATGTCACACAGGTGGTATTGGTTTGATCTCTGGGACGTGAGGTGCAAAAACATACCCACAAAACCTTACTAGTGCGCTAACACTTTTCAGGTTAGGGTAGAGTGTCTTGCTCTTGTCTGACATCTCCTGCACATGATTATGCGCAGCAGTAAAACCGGCAACCACAAATTGTGGTTGTAGCTAGCTCGTTACTATATCATGGCATTTCATGTTTTATTTGTGAGCTAATTAGTCTCAGACATCCTAAACACACTTATTTGATGCATGTGTGAACCAAGAGAAGTGGCGAGGCTCTTCTGGGATTTGAAGCCGTGACCTCTCACACCCTATGGAAGAATCATATCCCTAAAGCCTGCATTTACAGATGTTCACAGCTGGTGGCAACTAGAGGTTCCTCCAACAGCACCTTAATGTGGCAAAATCTTCATTACGATGAAGGCGGAGGGTTTAAATCTCCACTGCTCCTTCCAGACCTGCAGTTTAGGTTTTGCTTACCACCACAGTGGCAGCAGTTTGTGGTTGCTAATTTTACTGCTGTGTAAAATCATAGCGGAAATGACAGACAAGGGCAAGACACTCTGCCCTAACCTAAAAGCATTGTTAAAACATTAACTGATTTTATTTTGGCACATTTTCACTAATTCTACATATAACATAACATCATAATGCACAGCTTTCAGTATTTATGTGGGATATGTGTAAGTTTAAACATGAACTTTGTATTGAGTGACAGCAGGATTGACTGATTACCTGAGTTTGAATTCATCTCAGTGCAATTTATTAATTTATGCAGAACCCTGAAAGTAAAGGTACTGGGCTCGTCCGGGATTTGAACCCGGGACCTCTCGCACCCTAAGCGAGAATCATACCCCTAGACCAACGAGCCATGATTTGCAGGGAAAACAGTGGCTTTAAATCTCCCCCCCCCGTTCTTTCCAGTCCTGCTGTTGAACTCCACTGTGATGATGTGGCAGCTTGACGACACATATCTCACATAGCACTGTGTCCTCTGAACTCTTCACAGTGTTCTCCATAAGAGCTGTGCATCATTTTTGATGGTTTGGAGATTTGACATTGCAACTTTCCTTCACACTCGAATGTTTGGATGTGCAAGCATAACATCTTATAAAATCCAATGAGCAGTTTTAGTCTGCCGTGAATGAGCACATCTTTCACATAGTTTACAAAAGTCAGATAAAGATAGTTCATAAATTCCTTATTAGTGGTATTTATTTTAGCGTCGTATTAAAGTGCTACAGGTGGAGAGCTGTGATTGTACCTCACAGAACACTGCGGTTAGTTCGTAGTTAAAGGATCTTACTCTTTATCTCTGAAGGGATCCTTCCCATAATGTTGCCAGACGCCTACAATAACAATCTGAGAATGTCAGTAGTAAAAACAAGCTCTTTTAGTGGACATCATTTGCAGTTTGCCCTCAAGGATTGTGTTGCAGCCGTTCCAGCCCTTTTTGTGGCTGTCTACTGGACCACCTTTTACCTATTAGTCATTTAGACACCAAAATATGTAAAAATAATAAAAATGTTGGCCATCCAGGCCTGGGAGAGAGATCTGGGGGCCTCTATCAATGAACAGAACTGGGCTAAGATATGCGGCAACTCCCAAATGATGTCAAGAGACCTGAGGGTGAGGTTCATTCAATTTAAAATACTAAATCGATTCTACTGGACGCCGAGCAGACTTTTTAGACTTGGTCTAAGGGACGCAGCTGCCTGCTGGAAGTGTGGTGGGGAGGAAGGTACAGTGGTACATGTGTTATGGTCATGCCCCAAGATCAGTCAGTATTGGAGGAAGATTCACAGTTACATTGTTAATGTTATCAAAAGGCAATTGGTGCTCTGTCCAAAACTTTATATTCTAGGGGACTGTACAGTGCTGTTTGCTTTTCCACAGTCACTGAAATATTGGACACAGACTGCTATCATGATTGGTTGACAGATCATCCTCAGGAATTGGAAGAAACCTGGAGAACCTTCGCTTAAGGACTGGATGACTGAATTGGGTAGAACTGCGGCTTATGAAAGAATGTCATATAGGATGCTGGACAGAACAGAAAAATACTGTCTAAAGTGGGGTATGTACCTCGACCATATCCAGATGTCACAGTAAAGATCAGGCGGATGCGCAAAGATGTCGATGAGCTGGTATTAGATGTGTTTTGCTTCAATTTTCTGATTTAATCTATTTATTTCAGTTTCTTTATTTTATTATATTTTGCTTGAGATGCCAGTCACTTCTGTGAGCGATTGACCCTTCTGGGGTAGGGGTGGGTGGGTGATGGGTGTTTGGGTGTGGAAAGTTCGTATGTTTATTAACCTATTGTGTATGTTGATTTTAAATTCAGAAAATAAAAATTGCAAGTCATAAAAAAAAAATATTGGCCATCCAGTAAATGTTTTGCCTTTTGTGACCTTTGAGCAGATCTCATCTGGGATATGAAGCCTGGCCCTCTGACGCCGAGCAAGAATCATACACTTAGACCAAAGCTCCTGTCTTTGACTTGGCTGATTCAGCACCACCCCTCATGTCTTGTACGCTTGTAGGATCCCAGTCTCACTGCAGCTTTCAGAATGGTGTCTGGCTAGGAAAATAGTTAGAAAATAGTGGAAATTAATAGCCACATCTTGACTGATTGTACACCTAATGTCACAGTGTCCAATGTATCGACTGATGGTGCATCATGAATGAATCTCTATGAATCCTGGTTGACAACAGACTACCTTGAAATTGTTTAGTGGAAACCATATAGTCCTCTGCAGAACTTTCTACAGGGCGAAAGGGGGTCTTTGTATGTCAGAGGATTAGCTAATCCTATTGTATCAATACAGCTGATGAAATAAGACATTTGATTTGATTAAATTTAAATAGTGTCAAAATATCCTTAAGTGTAAAGACCAACTCCATATAATAATCAATATTAATATATTAAAAAACGTTTTAACCAACCAATACCCAACATTTTTAGACATGGAGATCCAGACTTGAACTTAGCAAAACATTTTAGCAATATTGCAAAATAAATGGCTGTTGGTCAAATCAGGAGTATTGGCGAGATTAGACCATTACTTTCATTCAGTGATGCACAAACTGTCATTCATGCTTTGGTCTCCAGGTATCAGTCAAAGTGAATGACACTGAAATATTACAGTTGTTCATTTGTTGTTTTTTCTACATTGTTGTAGAAAAGCTATTGGGAAATCTCAGTGAGGTTCCAATACAGACAAGGCCAGAAAACATATAAGATCCATTTAAAACACAACCCAGATAGAGGAAGGTCAGTGAAGTACAAAACCTCTCATCTCTTCCTTAGTGTGTCCTCAATTTAGAGTTCTAGATATCTACAGGAATTCAGTTTCACAGGCTGCAGCCTCGTGACTGTGGTCTTTCCTCAGAAATAATATTATATTATATCATATTTTTGACAGGGCATTCATCTCAACTCGACTTTTGAGTGTGATGTTTAAAAAAAAGAACAGTTGTGACAGGTTGCATTACAATCTGTTTCAGGTCTAAAGTGAGATATAAAAGTAGTCAAAATATAGTTAAAATCTGTGATTTTCAAATGAACGGATAGGCTTATTACAAGCTTGTGACAGCCACAGACACCAGGTTTTTTTTTCTTTTTTTGTGAATCAATTTTATTCATTTCTTGTTGTCCAGCTGATACCAGAATTTCAACAATTATGACAAAACCTGTCTCTAAAATAAGTTGCGTGCCCTGCATTTAACTTTGTCTTGAATCCCCTCCTCTATCCAACAAAAAACAGGCAGTTTGTACTCGTCCCTTACTCAAAAGATATATTTATAAACTCGACAGGCACTCCCTCAGCTTCTGTGACCAATATAAGTAAAAGGAGGGCTCGTCCGGGATTTGAACCCGGGACCTCTCGCACCCTAAGCGAGAATCATACCCCTAGACCAACGAGCCTACATTTATGTGTCTCCAAAACTACACTTGTATCCTGTTCAGATGTGCAGTGAGACTCTTCAGACTGGTGATGTGGCAACTTGGAGCTCCACATCTCATCTAGTCCAATAGCACCATCTGGTGGCCAGAGGAGGGAGAGCAGAGGAGGGAGTCATGTTATGAAGAGTTGAGTGTTGAAGGGATGAAGGGATGAAGAATGAAGGGAGGTAAAATACTAAACATTTTTATATGGAGAATTATAACACATTGCATTATCTAATTAAAATACATAATATCTTTGGCCAAACGTTTGTCAGCCATGTTGGGCTCAGAGGTGGCAAATGGTGGCAAATGTAGGAGGAATCAGGCATAACCTGCAAACATAAGCCGTGCTTGGCTGGATTATGAGGACAAGTATGTTTGTCGTGGGCTCCACCGCAGAAGGAACAGGTGTGGAGAAAGCAACAGGTCATATAAGTTATTGCAGACCATCTTCCCGCTCTGCTAGAGGATTGGTCTTCCTCTCTTATCCTCACATTTGGGAAGAAGACCAAGGGCAACTGGCTGGGTATTGACTGGTTCAGGGGTGATGGATGGTGACATGTAATAGCCAATGTGTAGTCAATGTAAATGCTGCCCTTTCAAGATTGTGTGCAGCCCTGGACCAATTTAATATTAAGATGATGTGAGGGAATTTCTTTTTTTACATTAATCATTAAATAACCATGGTCATCACACAGCAGCTGGAGCAACGCGTGCATCTGCAAAACCAGAATGAGCACTTCTATGCACTGTACTGACAGATAAGATGTAACACAGAAATCACAAGTTTGAGTCGAGTTGCGTCCTGGGCTCTGTCAAATCTGTCAGGACTTCATTTTACTGTCAGTAAAAATCCAAAATCTATGTATCACAAGTTGCCAACATGCTGCACTAATCATTAGTTTGAAATGCTACTGAAATTGTCAGTTCTTCAAGCATGCACACAACCAGGCTGAGCACTGGTCAGCCTGGGAACAGTTTAACATTAAGGTGTGACAATATTCACATTGGTGGTATTTACTCAGTTCCAGTACCCATGAGCAAAAAATAGAAATCACTGCCTATGTCAGACACCAGGCTTTCCTCAGCAACAAAGAGCATCTCTTAACAGGCAGAGTGGCTAGCATTGTCAGAAATTACCACATTACTGATGTCACACAGGTGACATTGATCGGCTCTCTAGGAAGTGAGGTCCAAAAACACAAGCCCACACCTGTGAGCTAACTTTTTTGCAGGTCAGGATAGAGTGTCTTGCATTTACCGTCATCTCCCATGCCGTGATTTAGTGCTGCAGTACTGTTAGTAACTCTCAACTGTGGCTTTATCTCGCTAGTTTCAACATCGTGGCACGGCATCAGTAGGGTGAGAGGACAGAAATTAACTGCGAAATAAGTAGCTGATGAGATTTCTCCCCAGGACCTCTTGCACCCAAAGCAAGAATCATGCCCCTAGACCAACGAGCCAACTGACAGTGATGCAATTCAGCTGTTTCTGCATACTGTTAAAGTCCATCTGTCCATCAAGGTGGGAAAATTTCCATGATCTATTTTAACGATAACAAACGACATGCAGGAAGGTAAGTAGAGCAGACTTTTCCTGTGTCCTTAATGTACACAGGAAAAATGTTCTACATTACTGTAGAAGCTTTAACAGGGTGCAGCCAGGTGAGTTTCCTCATCTACAAATTAAAGGAGGGCTCGTCCGGGATTTGAACCCGGGACCTCTCGCACCCTAAGCGAGAATCATACCCCTAGACCAACGAGCCTATATTTAGGCGCTTTCAAAGCTACACTTCTATCCTGTCCAGATGTGCAGTGAGACTCTTCAGACTGGTGATGTGGCAACTTGGGCCTTCACATCGTTTCAATCTTATCTTGTCCGATAGCACCATCTGGTGGCCAGAGGAGAGAGAGCAGAGGAGGGAGTCATGTCAAGAAATATTTAGACCTATGAAGGGATGAAGGGAGGATAAGGGAAAGAATTGAAGTCGTGGTCTGTTGGACGAAATACGTAGATGAATCGTGTCGGCTGGCAGCATGAAGACAAGAACGAACCGGGGCGCTGAGACTCTGAGACTCTGAGAGCTAAGATCTCCAGAAAAGGTACTTCAGATGGTGAGATGCATGTAAGCGTTTCATATGTTGTTCAGGTCGTTGCAGGATGTAAGTGAGGTATGCTGAAGAAGACCAGCGAGCAAGGAACTTCACAGGTTACGGTTGAGTCCATCGTATATTTCTGTCATCTCCTATGCCTTGCATCATGACACAGCATAGGTCACTCTACCTATACTAACAAGATACATTCTTGCCTAAAGTCCCAACAGGGCTCGTCCGGGATTTGAACCCGGGACCTCTCGCACCCAAAGCGAGAATCATACCCCTAGACCAACGAGCCAGCTGATAATGATCAAATTCAGCTGTTTCTGCATACTGTTAAAGTCCATCTGTCCATCAAGGTGAGAAAAATCAATCAATTTTAACGACCACCAACATGAAGGAAGACTCTCTTTGTTTCCTTTTCTGTGTCCTTGATGTATTGTTGTACATTTCTGTAGAAGCTTTAACAGGGTGCAGCCTGGTGAGTTTCCTCATCTCAGGAACAAACTCTGCAGGTGGTCTTTGGGCCCAAGTGCAATTACAAATTAAAGGAGGGCTCGTCCGGGATTTGGACCCGGGACCTCTCGCACCCTAAGCGAGAATCATACCCCTAGACCAACGAGCCACTACAAACAACAAACTTCCAATTTATATCTACTAAAGAAGGGATACTCTGGGATAGGGAATAGGATAGGAGGAGATATTTGACTCCATTCGGTGCAAGTCATCAGAGTAAAGTAGTGACCATAAATGTATTGAATGTTCCAGTTACTCTGGTCACTTGTGTGCAATATTGATGGTTACATCACTGTTTGTCACCTATGTGCATTACTGCTGTCAGTTTTTATGTGTAATATCAGGGGTTACATTAGTTGCAATTATGCAGTGTATGACAACGTATATTGAATATATAAAGTATACTCAGTATATATACAAATAGGATATGTTAAAAGTAGCTCACAAGCCGAAAAAGTGTGGGCACCCCTGTCCTAGACCAACGAGCCAGCTGCTAATGATAAGTAGTGTTGTATATTTCTGTAGAAGCTTTAACAGGGTGCAGCCTGGTGAGTTTCCTCATCTCAGGAACAAAGTCTGCAGGTGGTCTTTGGGCCCAAATTCAATTACAAATTAAAGGAGGGCTCGTCCGGGATTTGGACCCGGGACCTCTCGCACCCTAAGCGAGAATCATACCCCTAGACCAACGAGCCACTACAAACATGCAAACACGTCATCTTACAGCACCCTCTGGTGGCCAGTCCAACATCCTGCATTACCTTTTCAAACTGCATCTCACTCTCTCTAATGTGGTGGAGGGATGATGGAGGTGAAGGTGGATGAACAGATTGGGGCCCTTGCTCCCTTCTACGGTTACAGTTAGTCAGCATTTACCCGTCAGTAGCAGCAAACTGTGGTAGTAACTAGTCTAGTGTGTGTGTGTGTGTGTGTATGGGGTGTTGGGGCAGGTAGACAAAGCTAAAACAGAATTAAACACAAATGATTTGAGAGACACTGGATTATTTATTAAATATATGTGTGTTTCAGTATTTCATTTTGTAAATATCATGGTATTCATCAGTACATCAGGACACACCTAACAAATGACTCTAATTAATAGCGTGTGATCCAGTTAGTCTCAGTTATTTTCCTTGTCGGTGACTGATGATAGTTTTTAGGTATTATGTTTCTGGGTTGTCCATCTGTCTGTCCATCTGTCCCATTCTTGCGAACATAATATCTCAGGAACACGTTGAAGGAATTTGTTCAAATTTAGCACAGACATCCACTTGGATGAACAGATTAGAATACGGAGCTCAAAGGTTCAGGTTACTGTGACCTCACAAAACACATTTCTGGTCATAACTGAAGAATTCATGTGTTACTAACAACAACATTTCACACAAATGTCTAATAGCATAAAACATTTTATATCCAAAAGGTCAATGGTCAACTTTACTGTGACATCATAATGCTCAGCAAAAAAAGACTTTTCTGGTCACCATTCAATCCTACGACTCAGAAGAATTTGCTTTAATTATGTTTTTCCAGTTAGATATTAATATTTCTGTCTGTGGGTCGTGGCTTTTGTAACCAAGACGGTGTTTCATATATTGTAAAGCTCCTTGAAGCTAGAGTTTGAATGAATGGAAGTGTCAATACAATTTATCAAGATGAATTAACTAAAGGTATAGGGCTCGTCCAGGATTTGGACCCTGGACCTCTCACACCCAAAGCGAGAATCATACCCCTAGACTAACGAGCCAGCTTATAATAAGCAAATTCAGCTGTTTCTGCATACTGTTGAAGTCCATCTGTCCATAAGGCATAAAAATCCCAAGATCAGTTTTAACGATAAGACACATGCAGGAAGGTAAGTAGAGCACAAAACCTCTTTTTACTGCTCCTTAATGTATAATGTGTCCTTAATGTAGTGTTCTACATTACTGTAGAAGCTTTAACAGGGTGCAGCCAGGTGAGTTTCCTCATCTACAAATTAAAGGAGGGCTCGTCCGGGATTTGAACCCGGGACCTCTCGCACCCTAAGCGAGAATCATACCCCTAGACCAACGAGCCTATATTTAGGTGCTTCCAAAGCTACAGTTCTATCCTGTCCAGATGTGCAGTGAGACTCTTCAGACTGGTGATGTGGCAACTTGGGCCTCCACATCGTTTCAATCTTATCTTGTCCGATAGCACCATCTGGTGGCCAGAGGGGAGAGAGCAGAGGAGGGAGTCATGTCAAGAAATATTTAGACCTATGAAGGGATGAAGGGAGGATAAGGGAAAGAATTGAAGTCGTGGTCTGTTGGACGGAATACGTAGATGAATCGTGTCGGCTGGCAGCATGAAGACAAGAACGAACCGGGGCGCTGAGACTCTGAGACTCTGAGAGCTAAGATCTCCAGAAAAGGTACTTTGGATGACAGTGAGATGCATGTAAGCGTTTCATATGTTGTTCAGATCGTCGCAGGATGTAAGTGAGGTATGCTGAAGAAGACCAGCAAGCAAGGAACTTCACAGGTTAGGGTTGAGTCCCTCGTATATTTCTGTCATCTCCTATGCCTTGATTTAGTGCTGCAGGATAGTTTCTGCATCGTGACACAACATAGGCAGAGTGACCCAATGTCATTTTTCAAGATACTAATGAAGATATATTCTTGCCTAACAGGGCTCGTCCGGGATTTGAACCCGGGACCTCTCGCACCCAAAGCGAGAATCATACCCCTAGACCAACGAGCCAGCTGTTAATGATAAAATTCAGCTGTTTCTGCATACTGTTAAAGTCCATCTGTCTATCAAGGTGAGAAAAATCAATCCATTTTAACGATCACCAACATGAAGGAAGACAAGTAGAGCAGAAAAACTCTCTTTGCTTCCTTTTCTGTGTCCTTGATGTATTGTTGTACATTTCTGTAGAAGCTTTAACAGGGTGCAGCCTGGTGAGTTTCCTCATCTCAGGAACAAACTCTGCAGGTGGTCTTTGGGCCCAAGTGCAATTACAAATTAAAGGAGGGCTCGTCCGGGATTTGGACCCGGGACCTCTCGCACCCTAAGCGAGAATCATACCCCTAGACCAACGAGCCACTACAAACAACAAACTTCCAATTTATATCTACTAAAGAAGGGATACTCTGGGATAGGGAATAGGATAGGAGGAGATATTTGACTCCATTCGGTGCAAGTCATCAGAGTAAAGTAGTGACCATAAATGTATTGAATGCTCCAGTTACTCTGGTCACTTGTGTGCAATATTGATGGTTACATCACTGTTTGTCACCTATGTGCATTACTGCTGTCAGTTTTTATGTGTAATACCAGGGGTTACATTAGTTGCAATTATGCAGTGTATGACAACATATATTGAATATATAAAGTATACTCAGTATATATACAAATAGGATATGTTAAAAGTAGCTCACAAGCCGAAAAAGTGTGGGCACCCCTGTCCTAGACCAACGAGCCAGCTGCTAATGATAAGTAGTGTTGTATATTTCTGTAGAAGCTTTAACAGGGTGCAGCCTGGTGAGTTTGCTCATCTCAGGAACAAACTCTGCAGGTGGTCTTTGGGCCCAAGTGCAATTACAAATTAAAGGAGGGCTCGTCCGTGAATGGTCAACTCTCGTCAATGGTCAACTTTACTGTGACATCATAATGCTCAGCAAAATGGTCACCATTCAATCCTACGACTCAGAAGAATTTGCTTTAATTATGTTTTTCCAGTTAGATATTAATATTTCTGTCTGTGGGTCGTGGCTTTTGTAACCAAGACGGTGTTTCATATATTGTAAAGCTCCTTGAAGCTAGAGTTTGAATGAATGGAAGTGTCAATACAATTTATCAAGATGAATTAACTAAAGGTATAGGGCTCGTCCAGGATTTGAACCCTGGACCTCTCACACCCAAAGCGAGAATCATACCCCTAGACCAACGAGCCTTATTGAAGGCCCAGAACGGAGGCTTTGAACCTCCCCCTGTTTTTTCCAGCTCTGCATTTGAACTCCACTCTGGTGATGTGGCAGCTAGAAGTCTCATAACTCCTGTGGTGAAAGAGCACCCTCTGCTGCACAGCTTCTTATATCCCATTCAGCACTTGTCCTCTGAACTCTTCACAAGCTTCTCCACTGGAGCTGTGCCCTGATCTGCCAAGCTCTCAGAGAGATTCGGTACTGGTGAAGTCGTTGAATTTTATGAGCTGAGGGCTGCTCAACCGCAACAGTTGACCGTCTGGTGTGGTCAGAACAACCTGGACCTGAACAAGCTCAGGAAGTTCAACCTGCCCCAGGGGCTGCTGATACAGTTTTACTCTGCAGTCATCCAGTCTGTTCTCTGTACTTCCATCACCGTCTGGTTCGGATTGGCCGCCCAGCAGGACAGGAACAGACTACAACGGACTGTAAGGACTGCAGAGGCAATCATCTGTGCCAACCTGACCTCCATCCAGGACTTATACACGTCCAGAATCAGGAAAACGGGCTGCAAACATCGCTTCAGACGCATAACACCCTGGACACAAACCTGTTCCAACTCCTGTCCTCAGACAGGCGCTCCACATCACTGCATGCCAAAACAACCAGACAAAAACAGCTTCTATCCACAGGCCATCACACTATTGAACACTTAAATCTGTCATAGTGTCAGAAACAACCCCTGTGCAACAACCCTGTTACACTGTGCCTACTCTCTCCTTCAAGTATATTCCTTGCAGTCTAATGTTGTGGAAAAAACTAATATGCCTCTATTTGGAGGAGTGTTGAATGGTTGAAATATGGAGTTGTGGAGACAAACTTGTCTTTCCATGGTTTATTCTTGCAAGAAGGTTCAGAGTTCAACAGAGCATACAATCTGGTCTGCAGAAGTATGAGTAACGAACTGTGAAACCCAACTAGTATTTATAGCAATACACAAACGAGTGTTGAGACGAGACAGTTGGGGCAAGGGGGAAACTAGCTATACTGAGAATTAAGGAACAGGACGTGAATCCACGTCAGGCGCAAGTGAGAGGTTAAACTAAAGTCAGATCGTTTCGACAGAAGCAACGTGACTGTTGTCACACTAACAGTTCATAAAAAGGTCATACTTATAATTTTCCACTACATCTAGAAATCACTTTTTGTTTCACATACCATTACTGTCAAATACAAATCTAACATGCTGTATATTCTATATATACTGTACACATCCATATACTGTCATAGCCATCTAAGTCATGGATATAGTGGCACCTTATGTAGTTGCTGATTCTGATTGAAATCTGACAGTAACTGTTATTTAGCTGTATGCATGTCCTGGCTTTTGTGGCCTGTGGGATTTGAACCCAGGAACTCTGCACTCAAAGTGGAAACCCTCTCCAGAGAGATCAGGATCATCAATAGTGGAACCATTACCACTGGCAGATTGCTTGTAATAGTAACTGAGGACACATACCTGTGATGAGCCATATCCCTCTGGCTGGAGGTGAAGTTAATTTAATCATGTCTTGAGCTATGATAATCATCTCTGCATGTAATATTCACATTCATTTTGCATGCCTAAAATAAACACACTTTCCCTCATCAAAAGCCAGGTACGAATCCCTACAATAGCATCTTTCTGGTGATACATGCCTTTATACAAAAACATTCGCTGCCTACAAGTCAACACATGGGTCATAATAACCCCACGCTTCCTGCTCAGCCCCGATGCTCTGGGCTAGTTTGGGCTAGTTAGCCCGCATCGCCGCCTGCCAGGTCCCGGGTCCGGAATCACGTTTACAAGATGGCTACAGAGGCGAAACGTCCCAAGGTTACAATTTAATCAGCTCTGACCTCTAAACACAGAGATGACACCGCTGGAGCTGTTTGTATTTGTGTCTGTGTGTAAATTAGCCGCTGCACGCGTAGTGCAGTTCACGTGTAGTGAAGTTTTTAAGCTAACTAGCTAGCTAGCTACACCTGTTAGCTTTAATGACTAAGTTCGTCTCCAGCTGTCGGTGCTGCTCGTTATCGAGCCTGAAGCAGTACAGTAGTTGTTACCACGTGGTAGTGGCTGAGGCTCTGTCTGTCTTTAATGGAGGGTCATTATTACAGTGAAGCTAAGTGCACCAGGTCTCTCACTCCCGCTCATGTGGTTGGTGATTCATGCTTGTGTACACATGCTGACAGGTAGACGGTGCAGAGCTCAGCTCCCTGCAGGACTTTCTACAGTGGTGCGACAGAGTGGGTTTGGTCCTCAGCAGTAAGGTATGTTATCACCCCTCCCTGGGCACCTCTGATTGTTCTGCCATGTCTTCATTGAGTTTAACTGAGTTTTTTTTTAGGAATATGAACTTCCTGTACTTACCTGCAGTGGTGTCAGTCTGCAGCTGAGGATCAGTGTGTGTCTTTGTAGGTGTGTGTGAGGAAAGAGGGAACAGTGGCAGAGTATGGGATGCTGGCGACAGACAACATCGAGGAGGGGGAGGTTTTATTCACCATCCCCAGATCGGCTCTTCTCCACCAGGGGACAACCAAGGTCTCTGCCCTGCTGGAGAAAGGTGACAGTGAAAATGGCAAAGAAGTTGTCCCCCCCCCCCACCACCCAAGACTGAAGCTGCCTGTTTGTAACACCTCCGATTCTCCTTCACAGAGAGGTCGTCTCTGGAGAGCTCGTCCGGCTGGGTTCCCCTGCTGCTGGCTCTGCTGTATGAGTACACATCCTCACAGTCCCGCTGGAAACCCTACCTCTCTCTCTGGACCAATTTCAAGACACTGGACCACCCCATGTTCTGGTAAGACGCTGCTTTAAATCCGTGTCTAAACCCCATCCCAGAGATCACTTGTCTGTGATGGATACGAAACTTTCCTCACAGTATTGTTCATCCGTTCAGGTCTAAAGAGGAGAGAGACAGGCTGTTGAGGGGAACAGGTATTCCAGAGGCTGTGGACACAGACTTGGCTAACATCCAGAGGGAATACACAGACGTGGTCCTTCCCTTCATCACCAAGCACCCGGACCTCTGGAGGCCCGACACACACACGCTGGAGCTGTACACACAGCTGGTGGCCTTTGTCATGGCCTACAGGTTAGCGAGCGTGACACTAAACACACTCATGCACTTGAAGGATCTGGATCTTCTTTCCCTTCATGTTCTCTTTCTTTCATCCCCGCTCTGCTCCTCCTCCTCTGTAGTTTCCAGGAGCCTCAGGAAGAGGCGGAGGAGGAGGATGAGGATGAGGAGGAGGAGGACGAGGAGAAGGTTCCAAACCCACCGATGATGGTCCCCATGGCAGACATGCTTAACCATGTGTCCAATCACAATGCTAATCTGGAGTTTACACTGGTGAGGGGACACTTCCACTCCTAACACTGATGGACATTAACAGTTTATTTCTAGTAGATTTGACATCGAGAACTAAGCGGTGAATTATTCTCGTGTGACCTTTTTATTTCTCACTTTTTATTGCTTTAACTCTTTGTTTGATTCCATCATTCACAGGACAGTTTGAAGATGGTTAGCGTGCGTCCCATTCATAAAGGCGAGGAGGTATTTAACACCTACGGGCAGATGGCCAACTGGCAGCTGCTGCATATGTACGGCTTCACAGAGCCGCATCAGAGCAACAGCAACGACACGGCTGACATCCCCATCACCAGCCTCTACCAAGTCGCCACACAAGGTGATTTGATACAGACAGTGTCAAAGCCTTTTTATCTGCTGTTACAACAAATACAACCTCACTTCCTCGTAACCCTCCCCCCCTCCTCCCTCCTCTTCTCCCCCCAGGAGCTCAGTCTGAACTGGACCGGCAGCTGCTGGAGGAGCAGTGGGAGATGCTGTGTCAGATGATGCAAGTGAAAGCAGCCTTTGTCTTTGGCAAACAGGGCTGCCTGACAGACACAGAGCTGCACACTGTGCTCAAGGTGAGGGAGGGAGGGAGGGAGGGGGTGGGGGAGGGAGTGTGTGTGTGTGTACAACAGTGCTGTTTAAACCACATCTGCTTACTTAGAAAAACTCATACAAGTATGATGGCGTATTAGAGCCATTGTAGAGAAGAGAATAGAAATGACACAGCTGGGGGAGGGGGGTAGTATTTGAGATTGAAGTAATACATTTTTGAGAAAAAGACTTGAAACATTCTGAGATAAATCACATTTGCAAGAAATCCTTTGAGATTAAAGTAAAAAAAAAAAAGAAATCGTGTAGCTTGCTGTGTGTGATGCATGCAGTGGATGACCTAATCAAATTATATTTTGCCGTCAGATTTAGCAATGAGGAAATCCTTGTTTTTGGCCCAGGAACACTTTTATCAGTTTTTTTGTCAAGTTTAATCTCAAAGAATATTTGTTTATCATAAATGTATTACTTTGATCTTTGTTAGAGGTGAATATGTGAGGAATGGCTGGTATTAGAAATGTAATTTGTGCTTTGTGTGTCTTCAGGTGCTGTGCATGTCACAGGAGGAGTTCTCAGAGTTCAAAGATAATGAAGGATGGGAGGAAGAGGAAGATGAAGAGGATGACGAAAAGAATGCCCTGGTTTTCTCTAACGAGGGTCTCCCTGGGTTAAAGGCTTCATGGAAACGGCTAATTCATGAAGCGGCCCGTCTGACGGTGAGGTCCTATGGAGGCGGGATGGAGGGAGAGGGTGTGGACGGTGACCAGGTGCTGATTAAGGACAAAGAAGCTCTTGCAGGACTGAGCAGCAGGCAGCTGAATGCACTGCAGGTTCGCTACGGACAGAAGACCATCCTGTACCGACTGATGGAGCTCACTGCGTCATGAGGTCTGCTGCAGTGAGCAGGACTGTGGATGGTTTTTTTAAAAATAAAGAAAACAAAAAAAAAAAAAATCTCAAAGTACATCAATTAATGTTTTTCCTGAAAGATCAGATTTTCCAACACTCTGTTTGGACTCACATTAAAATTTGACATCTTAGTTTAGGAGGGAAAATTTCAGTGTAACTTTTTTTCAAATATATTTGTGAATGTGAGCATGCTGCAGTCACACAGAAAACCTTCTGCATCTAGTCTCAGAATACACAGTAAAAATGAAAACATTGCATATGCACACACTGCTAAAATGAGTTTAATGCCTGAAGTTAACCAGCGTCACATTGGAGAATTTCACATTATCTTCAAAATAATAGGTCTGTAATCCTGGAGTCATTACAGGCCACGACAAAGGTCAACATGTGTGCCTGTAAAGAGACCAAGGACTGATTTTACCCCAGTTGACTACTTCTTGTTCTGTGATGTCAAACTGAAGCAGTTAATGACTTGCAGCAGCTACTGTCTGGTTAAAACAGGACAATGAAACAAAAATACAGAGCTGATCAGACCAGTAATCAGTTTTAGCTGTGGACAGACACACAAACTCACTTAAACGCATGATCCACTCCAGACTTGGAGATTAACAGACACTAGTGTTTCAAAAGTAGGTATATCATTTTTGATTGTAATGATGAAAAACCTGAGATAATCAAAGAAAATATTAAAAACAATCAGTTACAGTTTGTAAGCAAAAGCTGCACCCTTAGTCATACAGTTGTGTGTGTGTGTAACGTACAGGAAGAAAACCAGACACCCACTTCTGAAACACCTGCTACATTTGCACCTACTGTAGTCTTGAATGAACACAGATGCGTTGCAGTTTGAATGCTTTATTTCCTGTATGTATGCATACTGCAGTTAAGTAGCAAGAACTAAAGGCAAACTAGAAAGGACTACAAAATACAACACATGGACCAATACATTTACAAAACATTCAAAATGTTACAAAATGGGCTGTATTGGTCCTTCTATTGTTGTTCTTCAATTTGGATCTTTGTACAAATTGTCAAGATACGATGTCACCATCACTTTGCACAATTTACAAGTGCCAGGGAGAGACTTCCAAAGCCAGTTTCAAATGGACAAACCATGAGCAAACTGTCTCCACCAACACACCGACGCACCAGGAGTTGACCCCCACCCCACCTGGGAGACTTAACTCCATCTTCCTGTCCCACTCAGGGATAAAAAGGAATCAAATGAAAGTAGCAGGCAGCTTTTTTTTTTTTTTTTTTTCTTCAATCATCTACCATTCAGCCTCTGAAAGCAAAAAACGTCAGAAAAAAGGATTTGTGTGGGAGGGAAGCAAACCAAGGACTTTGGTAGCGAGTGAAAATGTGTTACGATGTCTTTACATGTCAGGATACATTTTATTTGACATGTGCATTGCTCTCCACTTATCTACGCTCCCTTTCTCCCTTTTTTCCAATATTTACATCAAAGCATCAAAAAAGTATATTAAACAGCATGTCTCAATCCATTCTTTCCATCTCAATTCAGCCCCAAAGGGATAAACAAAAATCTAACTCCTTAGATCCGTGAGCAGTAGTCCTTTCATCCACATTTCAAATGACTGTGGTAGCCAGTTTATCCAGTGCCGACAGTAAAGAGGGAGGTGGGTGTGTGTGGGGTGGGGGAGTGGGTCAAGGCCGCGGCATCTCTCCTGAGGGCTACGAGCTGGCTGGTACACAGGCTAGCTGGCACCGGTGCCCTCCATCACCTGCTGGGCCTGCTTCTGTCCCATGCAGCACTGGGCCACGGACTGGAACAGCCTGGGGAGGGAGAGGAGACACAAACATCAGTTAAAGAGCAGCAGCACACATTACCTGTTCTGTTCTTGGCTGTCAAAACTCCCTAAAACCAGGAAAATCTACACTGAATTTATCCTGCCAACATGTATGGAACCTACTTTTCAATCTCAGGGGCACAGTGGACAAAGTCGTGGCTCCAGAACTTGAAGGCAGGATTCTTGATCAGCTCGATGAAGGTGATGAGGAGACCCCATGGGTGAGGCCTGTTCACTATCAGCCTCTCCAGCAGGACCCTGGAAGAGGGAGGGGGACAGCTTTAACTAACAGCACTTGTGGTTAACGTCAAATTGGTGATGATTCCATATTGTCGCCCTGCTGCAATGACGGTCACTCAGATCAGACTCACCTGGTGATCTGCTCCTGGATGGCCTCGGTGTTGGCCTCAGCGAACAGATAGAGCATGGTGCAGCTGAAGTAGTGAGTGTGGCTGTTGGGGTAGCGCAGCTGATTGGCAATCGCGTTCAAGAACAGGTAACGCCCTGAAAAGAAGTGACAGCAGAAACCTGATCAGTGCTCTGCTTTCATTAAGATCTGATGTGTGAAAACCTCAGAGCTGCCCAGTGCCTCCCTGCCATTGCTCAGAAAACTACAGTGGTCTGTGCGCTGCCTCCTTACCCTCAGTGTCCAGGTCCACCGCCAGGTTCTGGAAGATGTCCATATGTGCAGAGTGGGTGATCGTGCTCATGGAGGGGGTGCTGCCCTTGTTGTGGATGTGAGCGATCGCCTGTGTGCCTACATACAACACTAGAGCATTGATGAGCTGGATGTTGTAACGGTTTCCTGGCTCATTAGACACCTGAGACACAAAACAGAGGACAAATTAACACAAAATTATAAATAATAGGAGCAGTGTCCATAGAGTATTTTGTATTATTAATTATTACACTACCTGCAGGTTGCTACGCAGCTCAGACAAGAAAGTGACGGGTGAACGAGTCTTCAGGTAAGAGTCCAGATCCTTCTTGAACTGAGAGGGCATAACGCCTGTGAAGTTGGTGAGGATACGGGGAGCGATGTTGATCTCACTCAGCATGTCCACCTGCAGCCGGGTGTTTAGAAAACACATGAGATTATGAGACACATTTGTCAGTCTTCTAAAGTCTCATAGTTAAAGCCAGGTTGAAGAAGGACTCCTTCTGTAGACTGTCAAATCAAAACAGCAAGAGGGCAAACTAGATTCTGCTAATCTAAGCCACACTTTGAAGTGTGAGTGTGTAATTAAGTGCTGATCTCACTGTGTGTGTTTGCGTGTGTGTGTGTGTACCTTGAGATTGGGTGTGAAGGGGTCAGGGAGCCTCATGTTGCGTGGAAAGGCACTGAGGATGAGGTTGCGGAGTTGGATGCAGTTGGGTGGGATAACGTCACAGAAGCCATAATGGTAGTCACACAGGAACTCTGGGAAGTCGTGCAGCAGGACCAGGAGCACTCGCAATGTGCCCTGAAACAACCAGTGAATAAAAATCATATTAATGATAATAATTAGTTGCTGACACAGATCAAGTGCTACGATTCTCCTAGTGCTCCATCAGTTTGTCACAAAAGAAAGCCTGCAAGCACCTTGTAGAGGATTTGCATAGGTTTGTTGAGCTCTACATTCCTCAGGAATGGTGCCAGGTACTTGAAGAGATCAATCAGCAGCTGTGCGTACATGGGCCAACCCTTCAAGACAAAATCAGTTTGTAAGACCAAAACTCAAGACTGAATGAAAGGTATTTTCAGTATGTGAGAATCAGAGTCTAGTCTTACATACCTTCTGCTGCGGTGTGTGCGCTAGCATCCTAGCGATGAAGATGCGATGGGAGATGAGTTCCAGCCAGGCGTAGACAAAGCCAGGTGCTTTGGTGGGTCTCAGGATGTGGAAGGTATTGCTGCAGATAAAGAAAAAGGGAGTCTGAACAACCACATATGCACAAACATTCAAAACATCTTAATTTTGGAGCCAATATGAGCATTAGCTGAGCCTTCTACACAATGACCACGGTTCCGAGGCAGAGGAGACATATGATCCATCCATGTGGACGTCTTACCAGAAGGCTGTGAGGGTCTGGAAGTTGATGGTCTCCAGGACATGTTCGGGGGCATTGAGCTCCAACAGCAGCATGATGAAAATGCGGTGGTATGGCAGCTGTTGGAATTCGGTCTGACGAACATCATGGTCCTGGATCAACACCCCAACTACGATACCCAGCACCTACAAGAACAATGTAGAGCGCCATCAGAATCAAGGAGACTAGTCGAGTCGAACGCTGCCAGCAGCTTATACTGTCTGCAGTGGATATTCGGGTCACGCTCTCTAGTCGACAAGGAAAGATCTTGAGATGCTTTGACAGTGCTTTAAATCAAAGTTGAAAGTTGTTAACCCTGTGAAAAGCTTTGAACAGTCTTCATCACACATCCCTGATGTATGCAGCACTTTGTAACCCTCCAATTTTAGAGATTAGACCCAGTGACACATCTGGTGGACTTTAGATTGGATCTGGGTTGCAATGCTGTGCGAACTACTACTTTCTACCTTAAAAGTGTTAAATTACCACACTTGAACAACTATTTTCTTCTCCGTTATGTGTGCGTTGTCATGTTGCTTTACCTTGTTAAGGAGGTTGATCTTCGTCACTGTGTTGGTGGCCTCTCCGGAGTGTTTGACCAGCAGGGCTATGAGCCTAACAAAGGCGTCCAGGTTGTGGTAGCACTTGGCTCTGATGATGGCTGCACTGGCTGCTGGGTTGTGCTGCTGCTCTGCTTGTGCCCGATAGCTTATCTCCACACACATCTCTGTGCATAGTCGGAAGAACCTTGTGATTAGGTCATCAGTCTTCAGGATGCCTTGCTGGTGCATCTGGATGCCAAAGAAGAGGAGACAGAAGATAAACATGAGGAAGAAGAGTCACCATGACTTTTGATCACCTGCACTTTACTCAACTGAGTACTGAGTGTTTACCTGACCAACGAAAGCAGAGAACGCTTTGGTGCTATCCCTTCCAGCAGCAGCTGAGTGATACAGGTTGACCCATTCCCTCAGCAGGTACTCTGCCTTCTCCCTCAGGCCTGGAGGGTCGTCATATTCTGAAGCCTGCGAAATCCCGGAGTGCATCATGAAGTTGGGTCCGCCGTGGGCCCGGTCAATCATGGCCTCATAGTTGGAGCGAACAACATCCATCAGCTGGGGAAGACTGGAAGGGAGGAAACAGGAGGACGCACATTAAAGTTATTTTATGACAAGTTTGTTAAAGATTAGGCATTGATTTCTAGAAGGAGTGGCAAGTACCAAAATGGCCTTTAATAAATCTGACAATAACCTGTGAAGTTAGTCGTGACATCTATTGATACCTATGGCATTAAGTACATTAAGGATACCAGTCATGGTGTAAATGAAACATTGCAGCATTGCATTAGGGGACTGATAACTTCCATGAATAAATAAATCGACTAATTGTGCTAATTATTTTAGCAGTTTACCCCTCAGGTGCGTTGGCTCTGGAGTGTGCACAGGTCCTCATTAAAGTCTCAATTGTGTGGAAGAGGTCAGCCTCTGTGACATGGCTCACACTGCGTTCATCCACCAGCAGCAGCTTCACCAATTGCATGGCAAATGCAACTGCCATGTAGTGCAGTCCATTTTCCATTGACTAGAAGAAAACAATAATAAAACATTAGCTGGTCATTGCACTTTAAATTTTTACTAAGACAAATGTAAGTTACTGATTCACAGTAGATCTGAACACTGTTAAACAGAATAAAAGACTCGACTGCACATCAAGCTACATGCCAAATTTTTAATAATGTTTACGTAGAAAAAAAAAACAGACTGCATAAGTATTCACACCAAATCCAAAATTCAAGATAGAGAAAATAAAATAGTCCTCTAGGTGAAAGTGTGTCTTGCGTACCTGTGCCAGGTGCAGGTCATACTGCTGCATATTCACAAGATGGTTCCTGATCAGAAGCTCCACTGCCTCCACGTTGTATTTGTACTCATCACGACATTCGATCAGACACCTGTAAACAAACAAAACAATCATACACACCAAGCTAAATAACATACATCCTACACATGGAGCCACCAAATAATCTCGTTTTCCTGGTCACATTAATATGATTTAAAAATGATGAGAGTAAAGGGATTTTAAGACAGCAGTGCAGGATAAATAATGATATCACTCACCTGGTGATCTGTTTATTGCACCACTGTGGTCCATAGGCACGTCCGTCTTGTAGGGCTTTAAGCACCAGCAGGTGGCACTCCCTGTAGCGGAGCAACAAGTCAGCGTCAGCCCCACTGGTAGCATCCAGAAGACCTTCCACAGCCTGGGAAATAGAGAAAACAACTTAGTGAACAAGGTTAGTGTAGATTAATCCTGATCCTAGCCTCTTTCACAGCGCTTCTAAAGACCTAACAGTAAAAGTAAATGCCCTACCTTCTGCAGGAGACCAAGTGCAGCGATGCCGTCCCTGGAGTTTCTAGCCAAGGCCACAGCTTCCAGCAGGCTGCGCAGAGCCTGGGTCAGGGGGTTCATGGCAAGGGCTGGAGGAATGGCATGAAGATGCTGCTCCAAGTCTGCCATGCACTTATCATAGATCTGAGCCACATCATCTGTGGCCCATGCCTGTTGCTGTTAACAGAGATACAGAGAGATAGAGTCAAGTTCTGTGCCTTTAAAAACAGCCATCTGTGACACAAATGTCCTGACAACACAAGAAGCACTTAGTTATTTCTTGTGATCTCCTAAACAAAACTTAAAGCTAAAAAGAAAACTAACTCACCTTCATCGGCTGAGCCAAGAAGCCAGTTGGCTGAGAGAGATCATTACTGGGCAAGAAACCTGGAACGTTCCTGGCAAACTCCTCATAAACAGCCAGTTGTTTGGGGTCCACTCCTCCCACCTGCACCACACACACAAGCATTTTGTTATCACCGAATTATTATCCTATTGGACAGATCCAGCAACTGAGGTAACAGCTGCTTCTAGAAGAGTTTCTGGTGTGTTCAATGAGTGGATGTCACGGGGGACCTTACCTTAAGTCTGATCTGCTCAGGCATGCGTTCAGCCTGGTAAGTAAGAACAACAGGATCACAATAACGACGTCCCTCTTGACGTGCATGCTTCCTCAGCTCAAACTCCTAAAAGAGTAGAGACACGATTAGGAAATTGGACACTTTTGCCTTTCAGCAAAATCTATTTTTAAAAAATGAAATGAAAGTCACGTACAACATGTAAAAGCCCCATGCATCCTACCAGTGAGCCATCTTTAGTCGTGGCCACAAACATCCCAAGTAAGCTCAGTAAAGTAATCAAAAGTAACATGCACAATTCTGAAGTAATTATTACTTACACTTAAACTTCTTGCACTATACATCATTTACTTTTACTCGGCCCTTGAGCCTGGCATCAAATGTAGATTTTATAAATAAATGACTGCACTCTGCAACATTCATAATAATAAATGCTAATCCTTTTTACATCCTGCATCAGTTTCCTGCTGAGGTGATTAGGACACTCACTTCACTTCTCACAGTTCATGTTTCGGGAAGGCATTTATATTTACAGCTGTCAAGCTAGTCTCTCACCGTGGCTAGTCTCTTGTCCATTTCTGGGCCAGCTTTCTCCACAGCTGTTTTCTGAATGAAGCAGCAAGCCAATTCACAGTTGTCTTGAGCAATCCTGGCTGCAGCCTCTTCCATCATTTCCCTCTGCTGGGGGGTTGGTGCCTGGAGAACAAACACCTCAAGTTAAAGAAGCACGAATGGCATAAGGTATCAAACAAACAAATCGGAGGATGCGTGTGTAGGGAAGGAAATCTCTCCCTTTGCTTCATCTCTGTATCTTCACTAGCAATTACAGGTAATAACCCAACATTCAGCTTACTCTAAGCGCAGCAGCAAAGCTGTTCTTAAGGTTTGTGGCGATGCTCATGAGCAGGGGCTCGCGGCAGGTGATCATGGCCATGCCGGCTGTGAGGTTTCTCATCATATGGTGGGCAGCCACACGCATGCGAGACTCCTCCGAATCCAGGGCAAAGTCCTTCCTGATGATCTGCTCGCAGGTTGTCATGGCAATTTTGATAGAGCGGTCAACCACAGGGTGCACAAGCTCCTGGACAGCTCGCTCTACTGATTGCCGTACACACTGCTTCAACTGAGGATGGGCCTGTAGCAGAGGGATCTAAAGAGAAAAGATGGAGGAAACGAGAGACAAGTCAAGAAAGGAAAAACAATCAAAAGGATGAGAAACAGGAGAAAGGATGCATAAGGAAGGTTTGCAGGTGTCCAGTGCTCACATTGACATTTATATTGATGTGTGGGGCCAGGCCTGCCAAGGCATACACATTGATGTCATGGTAGCTGAACTGTGGTGTGGGGGGCCCGGTGGTTGTGCAAGTGGTGGTGGTAGCAGCTGGGGTTGATGGAGGAGCTGCAAATGGAACAAAGTCTCCTGTGGATTACAAAATGCAATTTGATTAAAAATCACATGAAAAAGCAGATTGCAGATAACATGAGCAGAAATCCAGCATACAGGCAACAAGAACAACAGGAAACCTTCCAGTGTAACGTTTTTAAGAAGTTGTTGTCAAAAGAACACGGATCCGCTGTAACTGCAGAGGGCCGGGTTTTATTAAAAATGATTATTAAAATCACAGCGTTTTCAGATAGATATGTTGAGATTACTTCATATAGTACTTGTATTATTATATCAGAGATACATATATTAGTAATAATATAGTGACTAAAAAAAACATTCAAGTTCATCCTATTGAGTTGAGTGGCTTTATAAGGATTTCATTTGGGAGGGAGCGTCATCGCTGGGGTTTTGTTTTCACATGAGAACATTTCCAAACTCTGGATTGATTAGGACAAATCCAGCTTAAGGTTGCAGCTCAAATCTACCAGTGTTTAGACACGCAATGCATGAAAAAGCAACAAAGCTAAAGCAAATATGGAGCATCCACCTGTGGTAGAAACTGGCAGCATCTCCTCTGGAGGCTTTGTCTCTTTCTTTGGTGCCGACAGCTGCTCCTCCAGGCTCTTCAGCTTCTCCTTGTCCTTCAGCAAGTTTCCTGGCTTGAGGTCATTGATGTCCAGTGACAAGTTCTTACACAGAACTTCAATCTCAAACTTTAGGTTCAGCTGCAGTAAACAAGAGAATAATATGAGCAATAATTTAACAATTTTCTGCTTAAGATTTTGTTGTAGTTATTCATAAATACTGTTTATTAGTATTAGCTCGAAGTGGCAATAAGTGGATTTAGGCCTACGAATGGCAATGAGATGATAAGAATGGCTAAAAAAAAAAAAAACATTACAGAGAAAGTGATAAATGATCACTGAGTTAAATGCATTACTGTTTTAAAGCATGATTAGTTCATAGATGTTATCAAACCAAAAAATGCTGATGTGTAGCCTTTTTAACGATGGTTTAGATGGACATTTCCAAGAGCTACTTGGAGTAATGTGCTTACACAGAAACAACAACCTCTTACCTTAAGATCATGTTCCTGATGCAGCTCAGCTAGAACATTCATGATGGCCATGGTCCAGGGGTTCTGAGGCCTGAAGACCTACAACATCAGACACACTCACAATTAGTTTGAGGTTCTTTGCACAGTGGAATCAGGACATTTTAGTTACTTCGTTTGGGGGAAAAATTAGTTGTTTTTGTCTGAACTAAACATGATGGCACAGCATATTACACTGGGCAGAGGTGAGGGATTATGTCAGTGGTGTTTACACCCGAGTCACTTACCATGCTTCGTAAACTGGACTCCAAAACCTTAGCCACAAAGGGAACCACGTACAGTAGCTCCTGCTGGCCTTTCACATATGCTTCCAGTAGCAGAGATTTGACTTCCAGATCCTGGGAAATGAGGAACAATGTGTTGGCCAACTGGACATTCTGCACATAGTGAAACAACAGAACCACAAAACCACTCATTTCTTACCGTATAAAGGATAGGCTTGTTTTTGGCCAGTGTAATCATACCCAACCAGTGGCCCAGATTCTTCAGCAGAGAGCGATCAGAAAAATTGGCAGCTGCCTTGTCCGAGGTCAACAGAACCTGAAAGAAATGGAGCGATGGGAGGGCAGTGTCAGTATTTTAGCAAATTAAGAAAAGAATGTTTGGACTTTTTTGAAGATTTTAAGTTGTCTTCATATCTCCCACTGTTTTACCTTGATATTCCTATAAGTCTCATTGAGGACCATCTTGACAAACTCAGGGTTCTTGAGAGTATCCAGGAAGTTGGAATAGAGACTGTGGAAGTTGGGCTCAATGCTGACACGCTTCATCACCAGGTACTGAGACACCCAGGGCATAAACTCTTCCTTCACCGTCTCCTTCAGCTCCTCAACCTGAAAAGAGACAATAAGTTAATAAAGAGCATATTTGACCATTAAGCTTCTTGAAATACACTCATGTTTTGTCTAGTTCACTTTACCTTCTGTGTCATGTTGGACTGAGAAAGGTTGTTGAAGATAAAAGCAATCTTTTCCTGGACATTCTCTGGAGGCTCTACAATCCTTTCTGTTTGGTCAGTGGCCACCAGCAGGGTGTCGATGTTGGTTGTGTTTATGGAGGGCTGTTGGTAGGAACAACAATAGGCCCCTTAGAAAAAACTGTGTATTGACAAGGTGTATATTAGGATTTATGGACATCAAAAAAGGCAGACATACAGGCACATCCTTCTTGAAGCTGCTGGGCGTTGGTCTAGTGATGGTGGTGGTCTTGGCCGATGTGGTTGTAGTAGTGGTGGTGGTGACTAGAGTGCTGGGCTGACCAGGCTGTGGGGCTTTGGGGACACCAGGTTGCTGCGACTGGGCCTGGGCTTGGACGTGGGCCAGTGCCAGACTGCCAGGGGTGGTGATGGAGCCTTGCATCTTCACCGGAGGGTCCCGTGACTGTTGGCCATACTCGATATACTGCACACACAGGATATTGAAAGGTGCAGAGCGAGAGATTGAATCTATCTGTATGCATGAATTATTTTCTCTGGTCAACAGTGGGATGAAATAAGCCTTTAAAATGGCAAACAACCATAAATTAAGGAAACCTGATTACCTCTTGTAAATGGTGGGGGAATTGTAAGAAGTGGGCAATTGAGGCCAGGTGTTGACAGTACTGAGGGTAGTCCTTTAGTCTAGAAATACAAAAGATATGGTTAGCCTGGCACAAGATGACTTATTGTATTAATGCTCATTTTACAAAAGAAAACATTTCAATACCTGTTTTTAAACCTATCTAGAGCAGCAATTCCAAAGTAATACATTTTGGATCCGTAGGGTTTTCTTAAGGCTTCAAGAACATATCGGAGGGCCAAGCCCAGGGCCATGTAGGTGACGAGACCCTTCTCGATAATGCCACCAAAAAGGCAGGCAGTGATGTGCAGCTCCTTGTCTGGGTATTGGGGGAAGAATCGATACTCCTCAAACAAGTTCCGAAGCATGCAATTGAACACCTCACGCTCCCGCTTGATGGTTGAATCCTTGAACCTCTGCAGCATCTCCAGTACCTAGTAGCGAGGCAGTAGTGTTTTGGGAGACAGGTTAATTTGAAGAGAAGCAACATTACTGAGGATATGAAATCAACAGTGGTCAATAATATCCTATCGCATGCATGAGTGTGATTTTTTAGATTAGTTTTAGGCAAAAACAAATGAATAATGACACTACTTACTTCATCCACAGACATAGTTGGATGAGGTGGGTGGTTGTAGATGCGCTGGAAATAACTGTTTGCCTCGTCATCTATCTCCTTACTAAAGTGCTGGTTTGCCTCGGGCCACACCTGAGAAAGGTCAGCTGGAGGAAAAGTCGAGAAAAGCATTTTTATCCACAACTATCATTTCACTGAATATTGCAAACCAACACTGGTGGAGCATGAGCCAAGTAATTAACTCACTCACTGGTGATAATTATGCAATCAAGTGATACACAGGAATCAAAAAGCATTCTAACTGATCAAGTCAGGTTAGATCTCTTTTTGATGCTTAAAAAGTAGACAAATGACACTAAAGTGGGGCTGTCAGCATAAGCAGACAAGGAATGGAAGACTGATCTGTATTTCCTCTAGAATAAACAGATTTTCTAAGTTGTATGACATGAAATGAAAAAGAAAATTCAGTCATACACCTACCAGAGGTTAAAATTGCATGTGTTTTTTTTACAAAAAAACTTTTCGTAAAGACTAGTGAAACTAAGGTGCATTAGAATCTTGCAAATCAAGACAATCGTGATCATAGCAGAGGAAATACAGTGTTGAGCAGCGCAGGGCGGGGCTCTCAGTCACACCACTACCACCACCACTTACAGGCCTTCATCTTACTCTGCTGAAAGGTAGGTGGGTTCAGGCCTGGTGTGCTCATCTTCCTGGTGCCAAAGGGGTCGGTATTTACTGTTGGCATCCCCAGACTAGAGCCGATACCAGAGCCGATGCCTGAGCCGATGCCTGAGCCCAAGGGACCTGCAAGTAACAGAATATTTCATCATTTCAGTCCACACCTGCCTCAGCCTCTGAACTACTATCCTTGATCCTCTGAACATGGTGCAGTTTACTGTGCACTAAGTTTTGGGAGTGACGCAAACGATGCAAACTAATAGATTTAAGGATCTAACCAAAGATATGATGCAGTTTGCTTAGGCTCATATACATTAAACATGTAGCTACAGTGTACCCACAACAAATTGTTCCAGTATCGATTATCTCAAATTCCAAAGTAAACTGATTAATGTGGCTACGATGGTGCAGTGTGACTTGCTCATAAATAAATGGTGGTTTGCTTTAAAGTAAAATAATAAAATAGCATAGTACCAGAGTCCATACCAGGGAGCTGCGAGGACAGGCTGCCAATGCCCCCAAATGGTGTACTGGGATTGGGGTTAGAGAGAGGTGGGAAAGCCTTGGCTGGGGACTGGGGATTACTGAAAGCTGAACTCAGTGAGGTTGGGAAACCCTGCATGCTTTGAGTGTGGGAGGTGGCTGTGCCCCCCAGGTTCAAGGAACCCATGCCAGTCAGGGGGTCCATCTAGAGCAAGAGAAGCAGACAGGAACAAAGACAATCAGGCAAGGATGCAGAGAGCCAGTGCTACAAATGTGCTCATGTTCATGACGATACAATAAAAAGTCCTCAATTATGACAGAATTGATTATTTTAAGCAAGTCAAAAATATCGATCAGCTTTGTTGATACGAATTTCTAACAATTCAAAGTTTGCCTGCATAAGCATGATGATGTGGTTGTCATGTGAAGATACCTGTACAGGAGAGATGGCATCCAGGCTGCTGGTGCTGGGGGCACGTCCCTTTGGCATTACCCCTGGTGGCGGCTGCCGAGCTTTATTCATAACATTGCTGCAATTGGCAACCATGGTCAGGATCGTCTCTGACAGTTCCTGGGACACGCTCCTGAGGAAAAAAGTGAAATAAATCTTTAAGTCATAACAATGTATGAAAGGGTAACAATGATTTGTGTCTACTTTAGCGTACTAGGCAAACTAATAATACAGTGAAGGCAACTAAGCCAGATAGCCTCTCACCCAGCACAGGACTGCAGGCAGGCCAGCATGGTGGCTAAGGTCTCCGGGGGCAACTGGGCACTTTTGGGCTGGTCCTTGTCTGGGGCCAGACCTCCCATAATGGATGGACAGCGCCTCTTCAGGAATGTCACACACGCCTGGATGAAGGGTTCCTGACAAAACACAAAATTATTGTAACAAACAATATTCTTGAGTGTGCCAATGATGCAGTGACAAACATTTGAGAATAACTGCATGTCAGTCGATTAAAGACTTACCCCATGCTCTCTGATTTTGTCAGTCAGCCATTTATCAAGTTTGAGGTATTCACGGCGAGAGGCAAGTGCAGCAAGGTCAATAACAAAGGCAAATGGAGTACCATTCAGCAACATCGACAGAGACTGAAAGGGACAAAAAGGGAAAAAAAAAAAAAAAAAAAAAAGATACGGGCTTAATGATCATTAAAATGACACTTATATTTAGGCTAAATGTGGCCCAATATCCTCCTCAATATCCTGCCCCTTGTCTCATTTCAACGTAATGTTGACCAAAACTAGTAAATCATAAACAAACGCAGACCATTAGTCAATACAACAGTCTGCCATGCTACAATAACATTTCTAATTATTCTGGTTTAGCTTGAAGGTTTTCAGTTCAGGGTAATTATCAGTGACAAACCTTCAAGTCCTGGGCCACATCCAAGATGCGTGACAGCTTGGCCTGGTCATACTGCTCCCCTCTCATGTACCACTCAGCCATTGAATGCATAATTAGCTGACGGATGGAAGGAGACTGTCCCTAGAAAAATAACCACCAGGTTTTATAAGCATTCAATCAAGACAAGTATCAAGTAATTAAGACAAAAACTCCAAATTTAATGGTAAAATAAACAAAACCAATAATCTTGAAAGTACCAAAGGACACAGAAACATGACCTCTCGAGTTAAAAGTATTAACAGCAAGACAGTTCACGACACCAACCTGTCCATGCCAGGCGTAGTGCAGGATAATGGCAGAGTTAGGATGGTTGCCCAGAAAGATGGGCATTAGGGTGGAGATGAGCTCATGGCGCAGGGTGTGCCAGGAGGTGGAGATCTGCAGCAATGCCAGCACCAGCATGTCCGGGCAGTGCTTGATTGGGAAGCCAAACAGCTGCTTGACCTGTTCATACTGTCCCACCTCAGACAGCCTAAGTAGGCTTTCCACCAGGTCCAGACTTTTCCTGTGAGTAGTTGGGGACAATCAGTAAAACACACTGCAGCTTCATTGTAGCATCAGCCCTGTAACTTAAGTAAATCAAGACTGAACCACATTCAGAGGGTCAAACTAGTCGTCCACAATAATCTTATTGATAATGAATTTGAAGGATGTGCATGAGAAAGCATTACTTAAATCTTCAGGAACAATTGTTGACAGTTTTGAAACTATGTCAGAAAACTAAAGCTAGTAGGGAGAAATAAGCAGCAGCTACACCCTTTTACTTAGTGGCAAAGCCACAAACTCCATACCAGGTAGCAATCTCTCTGTTGTCATCCTCTGGTGGAGCCTTGAGGATGTCAATGGCCACAGTGTGGCAAGGGTAGTCAGCAAAGCAAAACACATCTGGGCTCATCAGCGAGTGCTGAATGAATGACAACTGAAAACAGAAACAAATTAGACATTTAAAGAGAGCGTAGAAGGCTTCTACACTAAAACCACACTGCATCTAGACACACACATCGATTCCTATTTGGGGGTTATGATTTTTTTATTAATCTTCTAATATTATTCTTGTTTTTGACAGCAGAAATCCCTTCAGTCAAGTTAGCTACTCCAATAAAACACATCACATCAATCTGCTGGAGCAGATTGGTCAATTACCTGTCCCTCAGCGTGTTTCCATGGCCGATAGATGAGATCGACAGGGAAGACCTCCAAGCCTAACCCTCTCTGAATGCCGTACACCACTATATGTAGGCCTTTACTGTCCCGGATTATAAAGCCAGGGTGATCCAGTTCATATGTCACCTCTTTGAAGTTCAAGTTGGGATTCTGGGGAAAAGACAAAACTCCATGAGTGAAACCTCAGTAGCTTTTCAAAATAATCTGGTAACAATTTCTGAAACTTTCAGTGTATTAAATGCTGGGAACATGCACCTACAGTACTTGATGTTTCAATGGATAATGGCCGTTTACATGCCACATGTTTGTGTGTGTGAAATGCCATCAAATTCTAGTGCTAAAGTGGAGCTGATGTCCAAATGTGCCTGCAACTGCACAATGCATTCTGATGCGTTCAAACTGTATTATTTTCCATGTGCTGCCGCTGTTTAACAAAATATAAATATGAAACAAATATTAATCAGGAAAAGTTATGGCTAACTTTAAGAAATAAACTGATTGCTTACCACTTCTTTCACAACGTCAATGAGAACCTCAACATTCCACGTGTGTGCCTGCGAACCATCGTTCTTATCCTTACCATCGCTCCAGATACCACTTCCTGGAGCGGAGATGGACTGTAAGAGAAAACAAATACAGAATAGAAAATGTAAGCTCTGGTGCACTGCAGAGTTAGGAATCCACAAGCCAGTATGCTCAAACCAGCATCGGCCAACATTTTAATTATTAAATCAAATGACGACACTACAAGTAACTCCTTACATTTCATATATTTAGTAATTATCCAACTCTCCTGTCATGTACAGTGCATTAGTCTAATTTAGGTCAATGTTAAGTTAAAGTTGACACATTTACTTGATGTTTAAGTCTGAGCTGCTCTTACATTTCTGGAAACCCATGGCCCTTGCATCAATTAAGCAACTCACCTGCAGTGGGATGCCATCAGTTAGGCCTGAGTGAGTACGAGCCATCATGCCCAGGACCCTGGCTACCTGGCTGGCCGTCACCTCTCTCACCCCATACTGAAGGATTATGTTTCTGCACTCATCCAGACTGGAGAGAAATGGAACAAACAGATCAGTGCTTTGATTCTTCATCTTCAACATTCACTTTCAAATGACACTAAACAGGACTGTCAAAATATTCAACAGGTGGCCGTACACCTTGTTTTCAGCTGGAAGATTTTGGTAATTTTTAGTCACCTTCATTGTCACAAAAATATGTTACTATCAGATTTGTAAAACTGCAGAATGGTGCAGTGTGAACTGAAAGTGTCTGTAAGATGTGTATTCAGTGTCTCAAACATTTAAGCAGTCTTTCACATAACACTGCATTCTTAAGCAATTACATTTAGAGGATTTGTATACACAAGCTTTTATAAAATATTGTTTCAATGTGTTAGTTGTAGCTTTAAAGAATTAAAACATATATTCACCTAGCACAGAAGCCATAGCCAACTTCTTGCATGAATTCTGCAAGAGAACTCTCCATCATGGTCTTAGCTAACTCCCCCGAGTCTGGCAGGATCCTGTCCATGAGAATGTCCCGTTTTTCAGGGTACAGCAGTGGTGCGAGCACCACAGGGCAGCGCTCCTGGGGGAAATCTTAAACACAACAAGCACAAATGTTCGTGTGATTTCCTGTAGGCATTTATATGCTTCAGTATATGACTGAGACAATTAAACCAAATCTGTGCTCGTCCCCCATACCTCGGCAAAGTGTCTTGAGGAAGGCGTCAATCTGCTCTTGCCCTACCCCACTGGCTCCCTTCTGGCCAAACAGTAGATGGGAGAGCAGTAGGTGCAAGACCTCTATAGCAATGTCTTGGAAGCCACCTTCCTGGTTTCCTCCGAGATCCGCGTCAACGTATGACCGCAGGAGGTCTGGGAGTTTCTGCTTGATGAACTGTGCAGCTGAAAAACAGTCATTAACAACTCGTTAAGAAAGCACAGACTTGCTTTACTATAATTTTCTCTGTACTCAGTTTCTTCTTTTTAAAGTGACATGGTCATCCTTAAATAACTTCAGGTCATTAAATAACACTAGTTACACACCATTGGCATGTTTGTCCCAGCAGTGAATTTGTTTTTCTGACCTTACACTAAACAGTGTTTAAACTGTTCAGAAGGTTAACCAATTACATGGAGAAGTGTCATTCAAGAGTCTGCTGCTGAACATTCAAACTACTTTTGACACAACCATTTTCAGTGTATTCAGGGTTCTGTGGAATTAGTTTATATACCATCCACATTTCATTCAAGGTTTAATGCAAAAATCATACCAATAAAAGAGCTTGGCGATTTGTGGCACCCCAATGTTTTAACTTAAAAAAAGTCAGATATATTTGTAGTATTGCATTTATTCAGAAGTGTTTTGATAGTTTGTAGTAGCTTCCATAGCAACATCTTAACTGCTACTTAAAAACAGGATTTCAAATCCTGTTTGCCACAGATTTAAATGCCAGTCTCTTTGAAAATTACTTACCAAAACCACGAAGGTCTGCGTTGCTGGAGTTGAGCAAAGCAAGGCCAAATATCACCTGGGAAATAAAAGAATAAATTAAAAATAAATCCTTGAATAAATAATATTTTATTAATTTTAGAATTTCCAATTTCAGATCTTCAGACAATCTTAAGGTCAACATGACTCTGATATTGAGAGTCAATATTTCTTAACTGCTAAATGGTAACCATGTATCTACATTGTCCCTTTCAACCTCGTAATTATTGAAGTCCACTGCAGAGCTGGCTTACCTCTTGGACCTTGCTGAGCTTAAGAACTTTACTCAGTTGAGTGAACAAGTGGGCCGATGGCTTCAAACTCTGAAAGACAGATTAAGTCAAACGCCTTAATATAGATGACCCACGAGACCCATAAGTGTCTGTACACTCACGGGTGGCGGAACTGATAAACACGTTTTTGAGTCCAATTGTAACCCATGACTCACAATATTATGTACTTGTAACCCATGACTATAGTTTCTTGCTTTTAGTAGTGCTGCAAGTCTTTACACGGTCGGAACATGTAATCAGTAAGGGCTGTAATACATAAAATGCAACCACAGTAAAAATACAGAAATTCTGTTCCTTACCTTCTGGTAGTGTAGAGGATTGTCAATGGCGTAACACAGAGTGGAGATAAAGTTTGGCTTTGATATCAGCGACACACACTCCTGGATCAGAAACTGTGTCTTGGGCAAGTTGAAAAGCAAAACATACCGAGAGTAGGAAGAAAGGAAAGAGAACAGAGGCAGGTGAAGAATAAGATAAAACAGTAAGTCTCTCACAAGAATCAGTATATAACAATGAGAATAAAGTCATGCCTACTCAATCATAAAAACTATAATAATCTCTTTGTAACTTAACTGGCATGACACTTTGCCTCACAGTAATTCATCTGCCTCCATCTGGCTACCTGAGACTAGTGCTGTGCACATAATGAAATCATGATGGGAAGAAGTTGTTTTCTCTCAATGAAAAACATAGTCTCTTCAAAGCTTGTGACAAACTTCCAGAAACAAGCCAACGAGATGCGTTTTTGGCCTGCCCTAAAACACAGGCTCAGCGTGCTGCGGACGGGCCAGAAAAGCAATAGCAGCACACAGCCCAATTGAACCCCCGGGGAAAGCACCTGTGGTCGAAGCAGCTCTCGTCAAATGTATTGATAATGCCAGGTCATATAATGAGTAATATAGTAGTGTCTGTTTCATTACTTGATATTAATGCAATAATTACACAAATATCAATAAGATGCATCAGCATGAGAAATAAAGAAACAATAACCTACTTATAGACCAATTTGATCCAGATCGTCATGATCAGCATAAGCGGTTTCTACTGTATTTAAACAATAGATCAATGAATCAGCCAGTTTATATAAGGACAGATTATTTATGAAACAAGTGTTTTCCAGTGCCATTTTGAGATATATGCACTAACAGGGGCAGAAAACGCACAGAACAACAGAGAGCAAACAATGAGAACTTGAGGAGTCAGTGTAGGGCAAACTGTGCCAAAGTTAAAAGTGATGGGTACAAAATGATCAGTATTCAATGGAGGTACATGCTTCCAGTACAGAGAACATACTTAAGTGCATAGATAAGCACGCTGTCACTTTACACACCAGGCTTCTCTGACAGATAGAAAAGCCTAGTTGATTGAAAACTTCAAAGATGGCTCAGACAGCATCCCAAATACGGATTCAGATGGCTTGTCCAGTTTGTTTTTTTGTAATGTAGTACACTAATGGCAACTGCTATTTTTTTTTTTTTCACCGTTCAAAAGGGCACACTCACATTCACGGGAGTGCTTTTTTGGCAAGTTAGGAAGGATAATCAAACCCACCAACCCTGTCTCAGTGTATGTCCAACGTATCAGATCTTGTATAAGACCTCTACTTAATAGCATAGTTAATGCTTTTACTTTTTTAATGCCTGACTACTGGTGGGTTAAATGCAGGAGGAAAAAAATAAAAATAACTTCTGCTCCTCTGCTATTCTGTCACTGCACTTTTTTTCTTTGTTTTTCACAACGTGAACATCCAGGATTGACATTTGGGATTCAACATGTCCCGTTCATGTGAACACACAACTGCTTTTTTATGAATGATCAAATGAACCAATTGCACTTTACAGTAAAACACAGAATGAATCTGTCTAGTCTGTATCTCTTCACTACAACACTGCATCGAGATGTAGGGAATTATAACATTAAAAAAATAACAGTGGCAGTTAAACTACAGTCCAAACAATGATGATTTAACTTTGCAATTAATTCTCACTTCACACGCAAACCATTATGGTCTGTTACACCACTGGTAAAAAAAAAAGTTGTGAGAATACAAAGATGAGCATCTTAGTTCTAAATGCTTGGACATTATATTAATGTGTTTTCTGCCACTTGGCTGGGCGTATTTTCCTGGGAATCAGGACACATGTGAAATGCTCAACAAATTTAACTTCCAAGAGGACCTGGACAAATCTAATACAACTGCAGTTCACAATTTTGGAGTAAATTTGAAGAAAACATATTTTTCCATTGTGTATAAAAATAATGATGCAGCTACGCTATAACACAAGAATGTACAATTAAATGAGAAAAATGCCCCCAAAAAGGACTAATTTCGAATCAAAAATTACCTGGTGAAAGTCCTTGCCACTGCTTTTACCATCGCCACTGAAATCCACATGGGAGAAGAGACAGCGTAGTAGATGCCTGTCTGCCTCAGGGCCGTGACGATTTACAATCTGGAAAAGAACACAAGGAAAACACCCATACATGTGAACACAAGGGTATATTTTCAGACACTTTACACAGACAATGTATATTATCTCGGTTTACATTCATAAAAAACTTGATGTACTTGATGTTTATGCTGCCACTTACATGCTGTATTTCTTGCTGGCTGGCTCGGTAATTTTTCTTTGTTAAATTGTCCACCAGATAGCTGATTTGAGACAAAGCCAGCGAGAGCGAGTCAAGATTCATTGCTGGTTGGGGCGGAAGCAGGCGGCCGAGCACGGCGCAAAATCACCATTATTCCCCTTTAGTCACTTCAGTGATAGGTTACTTCTGCTCCCCCCCCCCAAAAGGTGTGAAAAATATCGGCTTCCAAATGAGATTTCCGATCAGTGGCGCCCGGTGCTATGCAGAGTCCTTCAGTTTAAAATCAAGTTCAGCATCTGAAATGAAAGGGCAAAAGCTTCAGTGAGTTTAACAATTACTTTACATAGTACTACAGAATACTTTCATATGACTTTAACAATGGAAACAAAAGAGGAAACAAAAGAAGGTGTTCTATTGTGAACTACACTAAACTCGCAGTGCTGTAGTCTTAATTTCATGTTTACAGTCCATTGACAACACAACATATTAAGACAGGCTTTGAGGCCTACGTGCTTAACAGACTCAGGAGGGCACTGAAATATGTATTTAGCATCTAATGCCCCGGAATTTATCTGCTGTTAAATTCCCAAACCGCGATCAGTAGTAGTAGTAACGTAGTTTAATGAGCTCTCTTCGCGGAGATATTACAGAGTTACATAAACTTGCAGTGCCAGTAGCTTGTGCTAGGCCTCGACTATACCCTTCTGTCTGGCACACAGATTCAAAGCTTGTTAAGTTCCTCAGCGGAGAAACCAACTTCTCATTATATTACCGTCACTTTATCAGCCAGTACAAAAGTGGGTAGCGTGTAGAGTAGCGAACCGAAATGTCTAAAGACGAATGGTCACAAAGTGTTAAAATCACTCACTGAAACAAAGAGCAGGCTAGCGCAAGTTAGCAAACCTTGACAGATACTCGTAAGCAATCTACGCTACATGTTTCTGAACCCCGGCGGACTCACCATTTTGCCAGACATCTTAATGATGATGAGGCTAAGTTACTTAATGAATTTCAAGCAAGCCGGTCCCCGAAAAGTGACCATACTCCTGTGGCAAGTGGGGCAACCTAGCTACGTAAGCTAGCATCACCATGACGCTGGTAAACACTTGCTCGGGAGAAGTTTAGCGTCAAGTTAACATTAGCCAACATGTTTACTGAATAATTAAGCTAACGGTACCATTATCCGTAAATCTATTACACACTATCGCTTACAAAGCCAAACTTTCGGGCTCGATTCTATACTAACATCTCTACTATTGAGCATAAAGTGCCCGTGGTCAAAATCTAACATTAACCATTGTACTGTGTTACCAACTCCCTGTAGGCTGCAGGCTAATGCTATCAAATTAGCATTTCCGCGAGGCTACCATTCGCAACACGAGCTCGTTTCAAGCTAGTGTGTGAGAGAATCGGCAAAGCCAGTCAACACTCCGCTTTTTTACCATTTTTACAGCCATTTTCATTACCTAAACGATAAATAAAACTCCGAAACCGACACACATGCCTTGGCCATCGGCTTGAAGGCCGCTAGAATTGCGGATGGGGTTTGCGCGATCGTGCCAGCTAGCGTTAGCATTAGCTAACCTTGTTAACGTTAGCTTATTTGTACGGGCTCCGACTAATCTGTGGAATCGCTAACATTATAGCTGGTTGCAAATGCTAACTTTCTCGTAAAGACGCGTAAACGTTTCACATAGCCTATGGCAATCACATCTCCAGCAACAATTTAACTGCTGTGATTATGAAGAACTACCTACGTACCACGAGAAACGTTGCTAAATTAAGGAATTGTTAGTTTCATTATGTGACCAATATGACAGCTGGTTTTCAGAAACTAGACCTCCTCCGCGGTGGTGGCTAACGGCCATCCCTCGTATTATCATCGTTGCTCCTGTGTTATGTATAACCCTATCGACTGCTGTTTCCCAGATATGTAGTAAATCTCACCATGCTCCCAAGAAAGTAATTCAGATGTTCATCCCTTCTTGTTTCTCACAACAAACTTGACGAAATGGAAGGGTCGCTGAGCCTCCAGTTCAGTTTGATTTTCAAAATAAAATGGCGACTGTCACCACCGCGGCGCGCTCACGGTTCGAGACGAGTGCGTTTATCCGCGCGACACAGACGCAAGGTGCTCGCCTGTCTGCACCTGGTCCGTGCTGGCTGCCATCAGGTCACTCAATTACCGTGTTTCATTCAAGCTACATGATGGAAATCGAAGAAAATGAATCCTGCTTTTGTGGTTTCTGGATACAAACGCATTATGATTTTGTGTTTCATACCCTGATCAACAACAAATCCCAACCACCAGAGGATCCATGCACTGATCTGATCTGATTTTTTAAAAAGTTTTCTTGCATTAGACTGACAACGGGGAAACTAAATATTAATGGGCTTTATTCACCGTGATTTTCCCTATTATTTTGTCTAGTCTAGAAGGTTCTAAATACCTGCTAAAGGGGCATTGCATCAATTTTACGCATGAAGATTAGTGTACTCGATACAAAGGGCACTGCTTAGTCTGTCAGAACATTTCTGAATGGAGCTTTGTATGACAAGTATGAGAAACTCACTTAAATACAGATATGCTCTGAGGATATGGAATTAGAAAGACATGGGCGTTTAAAGACAGGATATGCAACTTATTTGCATCTCGACAGCAATCAATAAATCAAATTGTTTGACAAGAAAATAAATACAAATCCTGTTTCTGTGGCTGCCACAGGCCTGTAATGAGCCCGTCCAATCATTTCATTTGGACCAAATGATGATTTCATTTGGAGCAGTGACTCTGAGCTAAAGCTAACGCTACAGTCAGCGGTTGTGTAGAGAATGAACAAGAGAGCGGCTGCAGAGTCATGGCAGCGGTGGACGGTCCTCACATCACTGTAGTGGACTTGTCCTCCAGCTGTTAGTCAAGCAGGGTGCATTCATGTGTCGTTTGGAGGGAGAATATGGGATATTTTTGGTTGGATACTTTCAAAATCTAGCTGCCCATGCGAGTTTCACCAGTGCACAGACAGGGTCCATTAACAGACACTAGTGAGATGCATTATGGAAGTTTAGGATCCAGCTTTATTCAGATAGTCTTGTACTGTGGACTAAATGTCAGGATGATTTGATTTTGACCATTCTTTAGTAATCTGTCTTCAGCAAGTCCCTCAATTTTATGGAGGAGCGGTACAAGCTCAATCAGTGAAATACCTCATCAATTGTTAAACAAATAAAATTTATAAAAGTGAATACACAGAGAAAAGGTGTATGTTCAATGTATGTAAAAGTATGTTCAAGCATTCACATGAATCAGGTCACAATATGAGATGGCACATTTACAACTGCCCAGAAGTGAATTTAGACAATTCAAACACCGTTGAGCACTTTCTCTTTCTTTTTCTTACGACTTGCATGCAGTCATTAAATTAAAGTGTTCCTCTAAAGCCGTAACTGTTCTGCAGTTGTTCCAAACTCTCTCCACCAATAGCAATAGTGTAAGAGCAGGGTCTGACACTAACGTTAATAGCGCCCAGGAGGCCAAAGCTGCTGTGGCTGGCAGAAATGATCCCCAGCTGGAATCCACCCATGGACGTTGCAGTTAGCTGCAGTTATGTGCCTGAAGCCCCATAGGCTGTCCAGTACCCAACAGCTGGATGTCCGACTGATCTTAAACCATGACCACAACCACGCCCCAAACTAAAGAGGGGACAGGAGCGACAACCGGGAAAGGTTTTTAAAAAAGTTATGTCTGGTCTAACTTTGCAATGACCTATAAACAGATATAAGATATCATCAACACTCCATCACTGGTCCAATCAGTTTGTTTCACCTGAACTGTTTTGCCACCACATCCACCACATCCTAATTCTCAACACAGGCGCCTTCCTGCACCTCCTGTTTATGCATGACAGCGAGGCTACCCACATCTCCAACACTGTTATTAATTTTGCAGCATCGGCCTGATCAGTGGCGGCGATGAGACAGCCAACAGTGAGGAGGTCAGGGCCCTGACGTCTTGGTGGCGGGACAACAACTTCCATCTCAATGTCAGCAAAACAAAGGAGCTGATTGTGGACCACAGGAAGTGACAGAGAGAAGGACACACCCCCACCTCCAACAATGGGACCATGGTTGAGAGAGTCAGCAACATCAGGTCCCTCACATTCTTGGAGGCTTGTGGGAAGTGAAACAAAGGAAGCGAGGATTGAAGAAATGCAGCTGTTATTGGAGTATTTACACTTCATACTCATCGGCAGTGAAACATGCTCAGGTTATGAGATTTATTGTGCCTGAGATAATGGTTACAGGTACGACACCTGAAGAAGTCAAAGAATAGGAACTAATTAAAAATTTGAAATGATGAGTTTTAAGTTTGGATTTAGAGGCCTCAACAGAGGTAGATTGTCTGATGTTATTCCAAGTGAAAGGGGCTCAACAGCAAAAGGCCCTGCAGCCCTCTGACTTTTTTTTAACCCTAAGGACAAATTTGAGCATAGTGCCCGAGATGGCATATAATGTTTAAGGAGATCAGAAAGTTATGATAGAACGAGCACATTTACAACTCTCTAACAAATCAAAAGCCATAAAAGGTGTGCAGCTCACAGACGGCAGCTTTTGATTCTGTTTATCTACAGTGTCAAAAGTAAATCTTGGATTGTGCTTATTGTTGTTGATTAAGCGAGAGAAACGAACTGTTTCTGCATCAGACAGATCACACCGTTAATACACTGTCATGACATATGAAGTAGAAAACGTCTAATTCGGACTCATGCCATTTATGTTCAAATCTCCCTCAGGCCTTCTTAAGAACACGTGTTTCATCTGTAAAACAAGATGTAGACATCTTTTAACGTCTAGTTTTTGTAGAAAGAGGTGAAACTGGATCCAGGAAGGTAAAAGGGTTTGAGTTTAAGTGTTAGCTAGGATTGCAGGCAATCTCTACTAGTTTTATCCATGTGTTATTTCTACTCCTATATTTTATCTTCTGCACTATTTTTCATAATTTTTCAGATTTTCATTTTTACTCGTGCAAGTTCCTGTTCATACATAGCGAGCATTGTTGGAGGGAGCCTGAGAGCCAAGAATTTCACTGTCAATAACTGCTTCACTGTAATTGATGAACTTGAAACTTGAGATACAAATTTTAAAACCATATGGCAGAACATCATTAAGGGTAGATGAGAAAATTTTTTTGGGGGGGTGGAATAGCTCTTTATGTGTGATTGCCAGAAACACTCAAAGGAATCAGTTTTAAGTTTTAGCCACCAGTGTTGTCCAGCAGGTGGCGGTAGTACAGCTGTAGGATGACATGTCCACCGCTAGAAGAAGAACTCCTCCTCCTCCGCCTCCTCCTCCTCCTCCTCCTGCTCTCCACTACTGGGGGAGTTGTAGTGTCTCAGGGGTCGGAGCTCAATCAGGAAACATTTTCTTCTCTCTGTGCTTTAAAGCGAAGGTTTATCCGGGTGAAGTTGCCGTGCAGATAAAATGTCGTCTTGGGCGAAATCATCGGCAGCCGCCCGGCGGGCACCAGCGAACCCCAACGGGAGGTAAGCCGTGTGGTTAGCATTAGCGGCTAACATGCTAGGGAGCAGCCCTAGCAGAAAGAAAACAGTGTTGGTCGCAGCAGCTGAGAAGCACCCTCCTGCTTAAAGTTAACGCCTGTAAACATTAGTTGTGTTTGATAAAACTTAAAAAAACAGTTTTGTGTGTGTTGTGCAGTGCTCAACAGCTGCGTCTGTTTCGGAGAGCAGCGCCCTACCCCGGCAGAGAGGAGAGGACCGAGGAGCTGAAGGATGCCCTGGACAGGTACCAGCCTCACTCCCACTCCAGATACACTGTGTCTTATTCTGCAGTGTTTGCGCGCTAGTTTATGGATATTGCACAGATTACAGTCCAGTTGGGAAGGTTTGTGTTAAGACTTCTGATATGCCCTTGCTTCTGCCAAGGATCACAGTTTTCAACGATGAGGTAATGGACAAGAGGGTGATGTATTTAGGAAGGCACACAGCACAATAACATTCAACAGCAGTGGAGTGACATAGTCATATAACCTGTTCAGGGTGTGATCATAGTCAGAAAGTGTTCACACTGCCAATTTAGTTGATAATAACAAGTGTTGGATCTCGCTGCTCTCTGCCAACACAGTGTGGAAGTGAATGGGTTTTCATTCATGTTTCCAAAGGCATCAGACAACTGACTGAAAAAAATAACCAACAACGTCACTTTCACTCATTTTCCTCCCGTTCCAGTTAAATCTGCTAATTTTGTCATTGGGTTTTTAACACAGCAAGTGCAAGCCTATCCATGTAAAGCTTTATGTTGAAACATACATGCTACATTTATCAAAAGTAAATGAAAATAATCCGATTGCTACTGTTATGGATCACATCAGACAGATTATGGTAAAATAATAACCATTATTATAATGTTGTAGTATGTTCTCTTCTATCGGTTGTGCAGCTCAGGTTTTGTTGCCAGTTTTTTATTTATTTTTTGTAGGTTGCCACTTATCCTCTGTCCCATAACGAATTGGGCCAGGTGTCTATTACTTAAATCCCTGTCCAGTCTTACAGCCACACTAAACAGACCCAGTGTATTTGGAGGTGTGCCACAGGGCTTATTGCAACAGGTGACTCCTGTGGTTTTTCAGGCAACATTGACTAAACCCAGTATTTCTTCCAGTTATGAAGAACTAGAGCAAATGCAAAGCTACAGTGGAAGTGTGAAGTATGAGGGATACAAGCATCAGCCAAATGGTGAGACTTTCTCTTTCTTCTACGCTGTTTATATTGATCAGTAAAAGCACAGTAACAAGTGTGTACGAGTCAATTCTTTTGTTAAAATGAGGCGCTCAGTGTGCCGCCGCTTCTTAAATAAAATAAAACTGTATTTTGTCAATAACTGGTATCCTGTTGCTTTACAATAATAAATAGAATAACCCCTCCTTTCTTATGGTGCACAGCAACATCCAGTTTATGCATCAAAAGTTAAACGCCATTTTATTGACATTGCTCACAGTTGATTGCACTTTCCCCACTTCTCCAGTCAAGCCAGAGGGCTGCACTCCGGCAGACAGACGTAAAGCCTTGTATCAGAAGTTCTACAGACAGGTGCAGGAGGAGAGGAGGCCGGCCGACTGCGTGGTCCTCTCTGTTACCAACCAGTGCCTGTGAGTACTTAAAGAGAAAATCTAAGCAACAAGTAGACGAAATAGAAATCTGGGCAACTTTTACGTGCAGGGTTTGATACTTCAAACTTGTCTACCAATCAGTGAGACATGACTGATTGATGTCATTTAATTGCCCTTTTTTTTGGGGGTTGCCAGCCAGGAGCATTTGGCTCTTGTATTCAGAGTCAAGCGTTCAGAAGACGGCACACTCATTCTGTTGAGACTTGGCTGGGATGACTTACCCCCTGGCTGACCCTGATCCTCTGGTTTTACTGGGGCTTATGATGGATAGAGACTTCAGCCCTGCCAAATGCAAGTGCTTGTTGTCTTGTGTGGCGGATATCTCATGTCATGCTATTGTTCTGATTATTGCAACACAATGTAATAATGCAGGCTTAGATGCCATCAACATGTAATGAGTTTGTGTTGGTGTGATCATCCCTAACACGATGAGGGCCTCCCTCGATTGTGACGCAATGAACAAAACACAACAAACAGATCCTCCTTGTTGCTCTGGTTGTCCATCATTAAACCAGCTCTTGTGTAAATGCACCACATCCCTCCTCATACAGTTCCTAGTAGCATATAAAAATAGTGTTTCTATGCCTTAGTCGGTAAATAGCAGGGGTTGTATAGTCATCAAGTTTCACCTAGCAGTAATACATTTGATACTTGCTCCCACATGTCATTTACTCTGTCGTCTGCTGCTGCTTCCATTGGAGATGTTCATACTTGGGGCCACTGAAAAACAGCAGATTGTACGTCAGATGTCAGAACATATTGGGAGATGGACCAATGAACTGATCATTAGAAATGCCACTGGAAATGTATACCGTATATAAAGGAATGTTTTCATCTGATAAGTCAGTGCAGCTGTTATGAGAGCAGCTGTTGGCTGACAGCTGGATCAGTTTTGGCTGTTTTACATTCAACTGTAAGACAACCCGTTGACCTTGTGTGGATGTGCGTTTGACAGCAGCACGCCCCGTGGCTCTTAGGTATGCGGACCTCTACGGCAAGGTGGGGAAACGTCATCAGTCACTATGACACGAAACAAAGAAAACAAGGCCTTTGTTGTCATTTCAAATGACAAACTCAGCATGTTTTTAATCTTTTTATTTTGAGTGATTATGCCCGTCCAGTTAAGTTTGATTTATGACCACTGAAAGCCAGGTCGCTGTTTCCCTCCTAACAGCAAAATTTAGTTCATGTCATTGTCCTGAAATGTCTCAGAAGCTAGTTTGAGACTTGGTGTTTTTATGCTACCCATCTTGCTATGCACCTGGTATCCTCAGGAGCCGCTTTGCAGTAGAAGAACACTGCCACAAACGCAGCATACTTTAATATGCAATTTTATTACCGCCACAGAATTGTTTGGAAGGACACATTTCAAACTGTTCATGCTCACACAGGAAGAAAGCAGGCACATTAACAGCTGTGTTTTAGTGAACAGTGAGCACAGTGACTTTACAGCCTTGTCTCATAAATAAAAATGTACAACATAATGCACTTACGCTAAGGTGTAACATTAATAATACCTTTAGCCAAATCCATACCCATGAATAAATGCGTATCATAATCACCTCTGATCATCATTTCTACTTATGGACAATATGCAACCAGGGCTATTAAAGTAGAAACTGATAACTGATATGTCTCTCTCTCACACACACACACACACACACACACACTGTTCAACCAAAGTTTCAAAATTACTGAATTCAAATGCCATTAAATAACATTTCTGTTTATTGCGCAGTTAAATATGACTTGCTTGACACACTGTCTCTTAACAATGTTATTTTATTAATGTATGTACAGTAACATGCTATGCACGCAAGTCAAATGCTCTTTTTTTCACGATAAACAGACATTTTTTGCCAATGGTTCTGCAGTTGCATGCTGTACTAACCTTATAAATGAACACCGTTAAATGAGTAGGTAGGTAGTCAAGTAGGTAGTACTAAAAACACATGAAACATTTACACTCCCAACACAGTGCAACATCAAAAACAGTTTTACTGATACTCACACACACATGGTGACTATGAAGTTGTCCAATAATAGCAGTTGTGTCTGCATTTATGTCGTTGTGACACAGAGCAGATAACTAACATGGAAGTTCCAATAGCACTAACACTGCTACACTACTAATCTCAAACCTAGTGTGCAAATCAGAGTGCTGGTTATCAGCAGGCTCTCCAGCATTTGGTAGTGTTACATGCCACTAGAAAGTGATATCTGCAACTGTAGTTGTGACAGCAGTACCAAAGATTAAGTATACTGCAGGTGTTGGAGGGGTACTCCTTTTGAATAATCACCCTATGTAGGTTTTAAAAGGTGGCTTTGGCAGATATAGTCAGCTCGGACGCTTTGCACCAACAATACATTCCAATGGTGACTCAATTTAAAACATATCCAACCACTTTTGCTACACTGCCTAGACCTCTTTTCATTCTTGTGGTCGGTACATTCCAAAGACTCAAAATATGGCAAGCAGATGCTGTGTATGTAGCCATATTATGACTTTTTGCTTTCATTTACCCAATCTTTCCCAAAGTGCTTTGCCTACTTCTATGTTGGTGGATAACTTCCAACATTTACCAGAATTGGCATCGCTGGCTTCCATGAAAACATGGCATTTACCATTGATTCTTTAAGAAAGATGTGATGTAAATTGCAACCAAACTCACCCATTTTATCTACAAAACATGCATATCAAACACCACCATTCAACAAAGTGGTCTCAAAAACTGCCAATAACAGCCACAAATCTTTCCTTTGACAGAAAGACCACAATTCTTTGCAAATTCAAACCAAAGTCATCTAAGTCCTCCATGTGAATTACACCCTCTGTTTTACCTGATGCACTACCTAAACACATTACTACAACACTAAACACATATGAGAGATCCAAAAACTTGTGTCAGTACCACATAAAGCTCTACATAACGCTACACTTGGTCCTGTCTAATTAAAGGTCCATACATACAAAATTCACCACACAAAAGACATGATGACTTACATTTTTGTTGGTGAGGCACACTATAAATCATGAATAACCCTCTGTTGCTCTCAGAGATATAATATAGGTGTCTCTGTATGTCAGATGAGTCACATAATTTAGAAATGTCAAGTTAACAAAGTGTTTCTCTTCCTCTCAAAGGGATTACCCCAAATCGCTAAGCCAGTGCTTGCAGGAGCGTGGCCTGTCAGTGGAAATGCTCTACCTTCAGGCGGAATCGGGCCTGACCCGGGCCCTGCAGGATGTCCGAGCAGACGGCTCCTCGTTATGTATTCTGGTGGAGCAGACAAACGTAGCTCTGTCCTCCTGCACTGTTATCATATTCTCAGAATCCCTCAAAAGTAAGTCCCTACCCCTCATTCCTTCGAGCTTGGACAAACAACCTCAGTTACAACCCTGCGTCACTTTTCAACTACCGGTCAAAGGCGATTTACGTTTTACGTAGTTTCCACAAACATCTTTGAAAACAAAATCTGAAATAGATTTAGTTGCAAAAGAAACGCTCCCATTAAAACGCCAACGTGGAGAGTTCTAAAGCTACAATTCTGCACACAACTGTTGTACCATGATCCTCATGGTAAAAACATTTCTATTCAAAATCAATCTAAGTCCATCAAATCTACACAATATTCATTCAGTTTATAAATCGATGGCACTTCGTTGGCAGATCACTTGGCTGCCAGTGGTACACACTAAGACATGGAATTACACAGTTAATAAAGTGAATGAAGTCCAAAAGTAACATAGTATGCATGTAAAAGGTTTAGTTCCACATGCCAAGAGTTCGATGAGAAGATCGATCGATATCACTCTCATATCTGTCTGATAAATTTGAAGCCATTAGTGCAAGAATCTCAAAATGGCCAGAATAAAGTGGAGATAATGACAAGCTGTGATCATTTTCAGGGGTTCATTGGTTCAATTACTCTCATCACTTTGAGGTTGCTGCCCAGCAAGGAGGCTCCGGGAACTTACGGGAGTCCTTCAGAATTACTTTACCTTTTGGACCAAAGCCAGGCTAGCTGTCTCCAGCCTTTACGCTAAACTAAGCTAACGGGATGATTTCTGAGGCTTCATATTGACAGACAGACACATGAGAAATATTGAAAGCCAATAAGCATATTTTCCAAAATGTCAAACCATTCCTTTAAAGGAAAACTATGGTTTGCCACAACTTGGGTTTTATTTTCATTGCTTGGCCCTCGATGTTAAAGGTTGTGGTGATAATTGTACTCATCGAAGGTCTGTTCACACTGCTACAGCGCTAGAAATCAGAAAGACAAGAAGGCAGACAAGAACCAAATTTGCACGTTAGTGAAACCAGTCTGGAAAAGAAAAACAAGTCGACCTATAAAGCTGTGTTTTACGGACTGACTTCAACTTTGACCTTCTGCACAGTTTTTCCTGAGCAGTGAGGGACTTTTGATCTGGACTGTAATCTGGAAAAACTGTTGCTTTGTTTACTGTATGATCATCTGACTGCTAGTTCTTGTTTACCCAGTAGTGCTGTGCTGTTCACACAGTTGTTGCGGTCAATAGGATGTTGATCATAACCAGTGGAACTGATTGCCAGCGCTATGAAAAACCCAAGTTATGGTTAAAAACCCCAAAACTCTACAAATAGCATGCAGAACTACATTTCCGTTCTACAGTTATGTCTAGATATATATACAGAAAATAATTTTGTCATGTGGAAATACATGTCACTGAGTGTGCATGAGTCATTAATCAATCTCTGTACTCCACAAAAACTGATATTTTTAGCACACCATGCACAAACAAACCTGCACTGTACACATTTTAAATTTGTATTACATAAAACTAAAGCAAACATAAAACATAACATAAAACTGTGATGTGATTATTCCTAGGTGATGCCACTCTGTGTAACTCGCAACAACAAAAGACTAAACGATGCCCTAAAAACATTTTTAGTCAGGTCCACACTACCTCAATAAAATCAAACCAATTTAATGGATTTCCTTTAAGACAAATATAAGGAATTGAGTAATTTCAATGCACAAATCATCTGAAGTTTAGTCATTGTGTGTTGGTGTCACATGTTTGAATGCACATAAAAAAACAAAGCTTATTAAGTCAATTATTTAATTTCAAGGAACGTAATGCAACAAAAAATAAAGTTACTGAAAAATGCTCATTTTAACACAAATTGCATGCCCCTCATCGCCCCCCCCCCCTACAATAAACCACAGTTCTCATTCACAAGTACCTATTCAAAAATATGACCTACCAAAGTACCAGTGTATCCGCTGAATTTGCTCATCCCAACATCGCATTAAAACAAAATAGATTTCTACATGACCTGAGTGGCTTGTAAGGACGCTGATTTTACTGCTATTCCTACGTTCTTTGGCTTGTCTTGTTTCTCCTCTTTCTTCCCCCCCAGTCCCCTGACACCTCGCCATTAACATTCCCGTTTTCCTCCCAGTCCATCGTAACATGCCCAAAGATCAGGCCATGGACTTTGTCGCCGCCGAGTATAGTCACGGGCTCGTCAAAGAGCGCCCGCCGAGGGACCCCTCAGACATTGCAGCGCAGGCGTCACAGCTGCTGGACGACTTCCTGGATCGAGAAAAGATCGAGCGCCACGCCGTTCCCTCCGAAACCCGGGCCCTCCTCATGCTCTTGGCCGATGGGGTGCATCTCTACCCTGAGGAGCTGGAAACGATCTCTGAGTATGTCCGATCCCGGCAGGAGCACATACAAGGTAGGACAGCGATTAAACTGTGGTACCTAAAAGAGCTGGGGGGGTACTGATTATCTGTTCTTTAAGTCTTTATGTCTGTCTCCCCAGCCTCAGCCACAGAGGGGGAGAGGGATAACATGTTACCTCCAGGACTGGGGAAACCGCCTCCTCTGCTCCCTACTCCACCTGGACCTCCTCAACCCCAGTCTGCATCTGGAGGGGGGCCCTTGATGGACCACCCCCCACCTCCACCCGCTCCTCTCTTGCCTTCACCAGGTTAGACTGCAGAGTTGACCACTTACCTGACTATTTAAAGGGTCTTTTTATTTTCTGAAAAGTTCAAGGGTGTAGGAGCCACATATAGGAGCCTTAGTTGAGCCCCCCAGTGTTTCCAATATTCTGTCCTTCTCGTGTATATAAGTAACATATATGCTATATATATATTATTTCTCCTAATTTCATCAGCAGTATCTACAACATGGATGTCTCTCATCTCCTTTCGTCCTGTCATGATAATGACACTCTGTCTCTTGTTTAAGGTTCTTATCCCAAAACCAAACCTCCCCCGCTGCTGTCCTTGCATCGACCTCCTGGTCCGCCATTAGGAAATCAAGCTTTGCGAGGCTCCCTGTCCTCACACAGCCTCTACGGCATCCCCACTGCGCCCCGTGGGCCCCTACTCCACCACGCTCCTCCATACCACCAAGGCAGCAGGGGCCCTCACGGGAATAGAGTGCCCCCTCCGTCTCTAAAGAGTTCCCGTCCTCCACTTCTGTCTTCTCCTGGTGGGTCTCTTGTCTCTGTATACAGGTTGAATATGATTTCAGGATTGTATTCCAATATTTCTATAGAAATACTGTGAAGTTCAGAACAGAAAATAAACTTTTTATGCCCTGCTCTTTCCCTCTAATCAGGTGCTCCTCTTCCAAGACCGAGTGGCACACGACACTAAGAAGACATCCACACACACACACACACACATACGTACTATCACATGGAGTCTAAAAGTGGCAGCAGTTTTTTTTTATTTCACCTAACCTTAGAATAGAAGATTCCTGGCCTCTGCGTAGGATGCCTGGTCTGACCTTTTCTAAAACAAAAAAAAATATATATAAACCACGGCCAGTTTGATATTATCATCATATTGTGGATGGATCGATGGAGGATGGTGTTGAGTGATACTTTTATCTTTTTTTCACAAACCCTCTGTCATTATTTCTCTTTACAATGCCCAGTCTGTCTCACCCAGAGTCATCCCATAAACAGATATAGTCTGCGTCTGCAGTTTGGCCTTTTGGACCCGTTGGTGCAGGTTACAGCGACTACACACGGTAAACACTGAACATCAGGTTTTCTTAGCTGAATGCACAAACACTCTTGGTCACCAGCGGACAGCTTGTTTACGCTTAAAGCAGCAGAAAAGGTGGGCTAACAGTGGCCTGCCTGCTGTATACAGCGTTTCAAAGTTGTGCTCAAGATTTCAGAGGGAGGAGAATTTCAACAACCAAACGAAAGTTTGTTTATACAAGGTGCACACATGGGTCAAATCTTAATTTATTTATATGTAATGATTTTTCACATTAGTATTCAGTCTGAAGGAGTTTGTCGAAAGGTTCTCGTTCTAAAGTTTCATGTGTAACTTTTGGCACCCTTTTAAACACATCAACAAATCCTCTGTAATTTATTAGGTCTTAATGAACAATAACTACCTTTATTATGCTATTATTTTTAATATTACAATATTTCAAATTTGATACAGGTCAGATAAACGGCATAATCACTTTGGATTTTCCAGATTAGGTTTATAGCATCTTCTAATTAAGACGTGAGGTAGGTCGACATCATTCAGGTTTAAGGAGCATTCTTTAGAAGTGTCTACGGCGCAGACATAATATGCGTCTCAGTCGGGGTTTTGCTCTGCAGTTTGCGACACTCTGCCTCTTGACTGTTTGACACTCAGCTCAAACCAAGCTGCCAACAGTTTGCCAGGCTCGGGTAGAGGTGCGTGCCCAAAGGAAAAGTCCTGATTTCTGGTCAGAAGGAGAAACACGCGCACTTTTAAACATTCTGCAACCCTTGGATACGTCACTGATGGAAACATTTGTGAGTAGCAAAGCTGTTTATGGGAATGTTCATTTTCAATGTTTAAACAGCTTAGTAGGAATATTTTCTCTTTCACAAAACCAGGAATACTTGTGCATGTAAAGGTAGTTGATGTATTTCCTTAGGATGCCTTCCATAGTTTGTTGAAATGAGAGTAGTGACACTTTGACCTAAGAACAAAAAAAAACTACCCCCCCCCCCCCAACAACAACATCTGGCCTTCTTGCGAGCTTTGTTTTGTCACCCAGAATAAGAAAAGGACCATTTTGTGTTTCATTAAAGCACAAGAGGCAGCTCGTAATGTTTGCCAGGATAACCCAGAGGAAAATGAATCTCATTATGTATCGTTTGTCATGAATTTATGCAAAATCCAAGTGAACAAATATTGAATTTTTCATGATACAGAACATAAGAATGGTGTGGAATTTCTCTGCTGCAGTCAGCCTCGTCTTCAGGCGGAGGCAGATTAGACAGCGCGATTGTCTGTCTTGTAATGAGATCACATTCATTCTTGCGTATTGTGATTCAGGGAAAAACTCACAACCAATAATTTTGTACTGTATTTTTTTTTTTTTCTGGCTGTGTGCTGTTGATTGTTCTGACTCGTTGCTAGAACTGTTGAGTGTTCTGGGTTGGTAATAGTCATTTTCATTACTTCATGTGGCATTAATGGAGCAGTCCAGTTAGGAAGTCGTCTCTCCCTTCACAGCTTGTGCTCTCATGTGCTTGTGTTTGCTGCTTCGGTTGTGAGAAATCCTCTTAAGTGAACGAGTGATTTCAGAACACCAGAAAAAACTCAATTCATTCTTTTAAACCGCTCAGCATTTTGTTCTGTTTTGTAACTAATGTTTAAAATCCTGTACTCTTTTTTTGTTTTTGTTTGTTTTTTTGTCTTTTTTAAACCTTTATATAAATTGTAAATGCTTTGGCCCGTGGATGAGTTTCCTTCGATGTGCAGCAGTGTTCACGTTCAACAGGTGTGGAAGGGGTGGGGGGTCTGTTATATTTTCAAAGAAAACGTCCACGAATGATTGAATTATTTGTTTTGCTTTGATGAGCGTTTCAATGGTTTTTCTTTTGAGAGAAGTAACCAAGAGAAATAAAAACACCTATTTCAGTGTACAGTCTCCTTGTCAGTCCTGACTGATGTACTGATTTCTAGTGATGAACTGTGGTGAAGAATCAACACGTTGATCTAATTCAGGTAGATATCTAGAAGCAAATACATTCTACCTTCAGATCAATATGCAGTAGAGGCACCTCTGGCAGCAGACAAAGCCTTGTGTCTCAGTAAACATGGCCTTTATCAGATATGGACATCTAGACACTGATTTTTCCACATTCGTTACGAGCTTGTTGTGAGCAAACGGCAGTTTTCAAGAGTTGCTCTAAGTTCCGAAAGATTCTGGAGAAATCTCTCTGGATTCACGTTCCTTTACCCTGTAAAGGCCTCCTGGGCTGCTGCACAGAAACTGCCTCCACCAGGCCACACAGTGGTGATGGTGTTTAATGTGTTGATGCGTGGTATTTAGATTTACCACACAAACGTATTGGTCAGTATGATGGCAAAAAGCTAAACTTTGCTGTCTTCAGATCCCAGAACCCTCTAATGCAGGGGTATCCAAACTCCGGCCCACGGGCCAACTGCGGCCTGTGGTCCAATTTTCATTGGCCTGCAGGAAATTCAAAAAATTTATTGTAATACGGCCCACACATGGAACCTGCACTGGACTGTATTGTACTTCTTAGTCTCACCACTAGGGGGAGTAACTGTCTTGAACGAGGCAGCTTCTATATAAAATAAGTAATCGAAGAAGAAATGTGCTACAGGTGACCCAAAATGTCAGAATTAAGGAAACGTAAGAGAACAAGTGAGTGTAGAAAGTTTCAGACGTGGTGTGCGATGAGAGCACAGCTAATAACTAATGAAGATCACTTTTGCATTACGGAGGAGCTGCTGGATGTTAGCAGTCTAAAGAGCACCACGAAGGGTGATGATGTTTTTGAAGCTGTGCCAGATGCAGTTGGCATGATGGGACTTAAATGGGACGAGCTGTGTGGAGGTACGACGGATGGGGCTCCAGCTGGGACAGGGGAGCACAAAGGAATCTACGGTGTCCGCCGAGGGGCAAGAAAGTGGAGGTAAGGCTGCTGATTTGAGCACCAGGGCTCTAGCACAGACTATTACAAGCTTCCCTCTCTGATGCTGGTGCAGGTGCTGGTGTTTGGGAGGAGGGGGGGGGCTGCTCTACCATTCTCATGTGCGCTGGCTAAGTCGTGGCTCTGTGCTGCAGCGGTTTTATTCCCTGAGATCAGAAATGGACCAGTTTTAGTGGATCTCACTGATCACCTGAACACACTGAACAAGAGCCTACAAGGCAAAGAGCCTTGTACCACAACTAATAAATGAAAGCCCACTAATGGAAAGGCTGTTTTTTTTCTTGAATCATATTCAGTTATCAAGCAGAATTTACCTACATGTGATTGATTTTCCAACTTTAATCCACCAGAGGTGAGGAGATATACATCACCTCTAGTGGATTAAAGTTATCAATATAGCTCACTTCTAGTGAGTGGCCCAGCCCTGTGTATGTTTTTCTGTATGTGGCCCTCAGTGAAAAAAGTTTGGACACCCCGGCTCTAATGCTTTGCCTCAGACCCTCCTCCTCTATAACCTGGCAGTGTTTCTTAGAGCTCTGTCTTGTATCTTGTTCTGCTCCAGACAGATTCACAGCAATGAGAGCGAGGAGGAATTCACACCAGTGTTACAGAGGTGCTGACCACAGGGACGATACAGGTGTGGGAGACTGAAGTCACACTCGTGGCTACCATGCAAGAAAATGTGTTCAAGTATACCAATGTTTGGACATGGAAGTCAAAAAGCAAACGTACAGGTAATACAACACAAGTGTCCTCAATCACACATCCACATCCTGTGGGCAGGAGCAAGCACTCGATTCACATGCCGTTCAAAAATCACATCAGAAAAAACAAGACTGATGAAAAGTTATACAATCAGAAAACAGCCAAACAATTGGAAAGATACAATACATCTGATAAAAGACTAGAATATACAATATATGAAAAAAATCAGAAATATGCAACAAATATTTTCTGGATATCAGAAAAGAACTGAAGGTCTGGAGTACAGTCCAATCAGGACACTCGATATGAGGGGAGACCAAACGCCCCTGACTCCACACGGGTTCTCAGGGAGGAAACCTGAAGGGGGAGACACAAAGGGAAGAAATGGACATAATAGAAAAAATGATTATAGAGGATTTTCTTTTCGGTAAATATTCTCGTATAGAAAAAAATTATCATATAAAGAACTGTAACAGTAAAGGAATTAAGGACCAAGATGGAGGGAAAATGCACAGCTCTCTGTGTCAAAGGGTTTTAAATCAAAATCAACATTCGGGCCATTAAGGACAAGTGTGTCTAAGTAATGGATCCAAAAGGCCTCTCCCTTCAAGAACAACAGCTCAGAGTCTCCCCCTCCTCTGGGAAAAGTCACTTTCTCTCAATGTATGTATATCTTCATGTACGGAAGAGCAGAAATTGCAAGACCAGCATTAATACAGTGTGCTGCTACAGGACAAGTGATATTTTGTACATTTTACGGAGCCGTGATGTTGTGATGTTGTCCACATAGTAGCCTATTTGCCGCAAATGGAAAATGAGATAATATAAATAATGCTTTTTGTGGAACAAGAAATAATTCCCTTAATAGGAATTTTCTCACCAGGATGTTGGAAGATGTTTAAAATCAGTGCATTTAAAGTACTCTTGCAGTGTACACAGGTGCCATGTCTTTATTTCATGTGGGACGGGGGCAAGTTTTCTGAAGGAGGCAGGTCTGTACGAACTAGAATGTCTGAGAGTTTTTTTCCTTATGAAAAAACTAGTGGAAGGAGGTCAGTGAAACAATTTATATTCAAGGGTCAGATTGTCTAAAGCAAAGTGCAAGGGCTTCCGAACTGAACTGAGGTTTACCACATGTGTAAATGTATTTAATTACTCTCTACTACTGAGCACAGCTGAGAATTCAGAAAACTTAACTTGATCTTTGTAGCTGAGATTTTTAACCAGAGATATTTATGAAAGCTCACCCTGTGAGTCCAGGTGCTCCTGCTCTTACAGCATGGAAACAATATTGGCTGAGGTGCTGTTATGCATTTTAAACTCTAGATGGCGACACACACCTGCTCTTTTACTTCCTTCACCAGTAAGACAGAATGTCAACAGCAAGCATGTGGAAATCAAAACGTTTGTACGTCCAAGTCTTCAGCCGATCAGGTTTGCTTTTTTAGCCTCCCGAACTTCTCACTCCTAATATTTACAGACTGGCTTCCTGAGGCCTGACTGGAGTGAGCAGGATCACCCGTACTACAAAAATACACTCCCACTACTACACCACTTATAATGTTCACAGTTTCACAAAAAAACCCAAAATGTTAAGACACTGCAGTCTGAAACAATGCTGAGACACAGCTGCAGTATGTGCTTAGCACTGCATAGGGAGGTTTTATTCAGTCTACATGCAGAGGAATCTGTTTTTTAGGCCTACTTGACTTTTTTTAATATATCATTTGTACATAATGAATGATGTCTGTGACAATATTTAGCTGAAGCAGCCTTTTGTGTTTTGTGGCAGGGAGGGTTCTTTGTGTTTTACCTGTCAACTCCTGTGTGTTTGCTTGTCTAAGTGGGGGCTTTAGATTTAAAGAATATCTACTGCATGAGATCCACATTTGGTTCACCTGTATTCATTCTGGTTCTCCAGGTATTTGCTGAACATCTGTAGAGGGCAGAAATCCTACTTCCAATCCAGTGAATAATAAAAAAAAAATGTCATTAAAGGCTTTAACATTGGAGAAACTAGCAAGAGTAGCTAGATGTTGTCTTCAGGATTTCCTTCAAAGCTGCCGGGTCTCCTGTTCGTTCTGTGCACAGCTGCTGACCGACAACCTTTCAGCTTTTCAGTCTGACAGATAAACTCTGTTAAATGATACAACCATGTAAACACAAATAGAGGCTGTGCTTCGTCCTGATGGGTTAGCTCACTAAATGATAGTCGGTCGCGGTACACAAATTTGAGAACCGCAGCTCTCTCTTGTTTTTTGCCTCAATTCAATTCAATTCAATTTATTTTGTATAGCCCAATATCACAACAGAGTGTCTCACAGTGCTTTACAAAGTTCACTGAAATAAACAAGATGTGTAAGCGAACAAACAATCTAATAAAGAGTCCAGCAGTCGATGAGGCCAATGGATCAGTCCGATGGATCAGTCCGAGGCATCACCTGCCCTTTATGACCCTCCTTCTTCGGGAAGGAAAAACTCAAAAAACCCAGTGGGAAAACAGAAACCTCCGGGAGCACCACAGTGAAGGAGAGATCCAGCTCCCAGGGACGGACAGGCTGTAGCCTTGGACAGACGCACATCCATTGGCTGATGGAGAACCACATCAGCGGGACCAGGACCAGGATCCATAGGAACCAGGGAACCACATCAGCAGAACCAGGACCAGGATCCACAGGAACCAGAGAACCACATCAGCGGGACCGGGACCAGGACCCACAGGAACCAGAGAACCACATCAGCAGGGCCAGGACCAGGACCAGGATCCACAGGAACCTGAGAGATGAGAAAGCACAGAAAGGCTCCGGGGAAGATAGCAAGTTAGTGGCAGACATTTGGCTGACATGAGACATAACGATGGAGAGGAAGAGGAGGAGAGAGAATAGAGGAGCTCAGTGCACCATAGGAGTCCCCCGGCAGTCTGAGCCTATAGCAGCATCACTAGGGGCTGGTCTAAGGCCTGAGCCAGCCCTTAAATATAAGCCTTATCAAAAAGGAAGGATTTTAGTCTACTCTTAAATGTAGCGAGGGTGTCTGCCCCCCGAACCCAAACTGGAAGGAGGTTCCTCAGTGGGAGTGTGCCCGGTGCCTGGTAACTCACAACAGTCTCTTGCTCTTTTTGTAGTCTTATGCAGCTAGTTTGCTAGCTTCAGCCTTGTGGAAGACTCCAGTCATGCGCGATGAGTTCATGGGCAGAGTGTGCGCAGGTACGCGGGTACGTAGGGGCGAATGAAATGATTGGACGGGCTTGTTACAGGCCTCTGACAACCGCAGACACTGGATTTTTATTTTATTTTGTCAAACCACGTCATTCATTGATTTCTCTTGGGCTGTCATGAGAATCTCAACAAATACATTTAAAAAAATGCCTCTAACATAAGTTGCATATCCTGCCTTTAAAATCTGCATAAATGAGTCTTAACCTGCAGAATTAGACCCAATCCACCAATTAACATTTTTTGTCTAGAGTTGACCTTTGTGTCCCACACTAGTTTAGACTTGTAAAGTTGTTATATACAAATATTTTTTAAAGAACTTTTAACTCCCCAAAAGTCTGAATGCTGCTTGAAGTCGGCACAGTGCAGTCTCACCTTTCGGAGGTGTAATTACACTGACGGGATCAGCTCTCTCACCATTGGGCTCCCTGAAGTGAGCTTCCTGAAGAACTCAAGTTAGCAAAATCTGTATAAATCTGTGAAACTCTGCTTGAAACTCCTTTAAAAATCTATTACAGGAAGCATCTTTTTTTTCCAGGTGAGGTATTTTTCCTGTCAGACTTTACATTTGCAGTACTTTAATGTGTGTTTCCACATAAAAGCATCTTAAAACTTCTTTGAAAAGTGCTGTATAAATAAAGTTGGAGTGTGAGGCAAAGACACAAACACGGAGGGTGAATTTTCCTGCCTGTGCCTGGTGTTCTCTCCTCGCTGGTGCCTCCTCCTCCGCCTCTCTTCCAGCTGTGGGTGCACTGCTGCGAAGAGCCCATCAACTCAGGAAGTAATGGACAACTGTCTCCACCTCATTACACCAGCCTACACACACACACACACACACGTGCATGCGCACTGATTGGACACTGGATGCGTGCAAGAGTTGTTTGTGGGTAGAAGAATAGCAGCATACTGTTGGTGTTCAAGTATCTTAAATTCACATCTAAGTGTCTCTCAGAAGTTTTTTTCTTGCTTTTGCAGGACTGTTGTGCTGAATTCTGCTGATTCTTTGTTTCCGGTTTGTGGAGGTGCCTAAAATTACAGTAAATTCAGCAATAAAATGTATTTTCTTTTGATGTAGTTTAATTTATTCTTTATTTCTACCCCTTCAGCTGCCTTAGAAACCAAATACAAACATACAATTTTTCAAAGGTACAACAAGGAAAAATGTGCATGTTTGTAACCTCGTTTCACCTCAGGTGTGACCTGAATTGTTATAAGTCAGACAAAATCATGTAAAACAGTAAAACCACCTTGCCTGTCGACTGTGCTTCCACAGTAAAAGATGTAACTAACTATCAGTCTGAAAAAATGAATATGGATGTCAGCAGCTATATTGCATTAATATGTTATGGTTGAAGTTAATGAATGTACTAGTTATATATTCATTTTTTTTTTTTTTTTACAAACTTTTAAAACCTTTTATTACTTAAAAGCACTATAATGCATCCTGCTGTCATGCAGTATAAATGATGGTGTAGCACAAGACTGATTGTGCTTTCCATGCTCATCAGCATGTTGCAAGCAATTCTGGTCATTCGTATTTATTTGCACATGCAGAGTTTTAATTATCAGAACAAAAGAAGCAGAACCAGAAATTCTCTTCCAAAGTTAACCTGAATCTCGTCTGCCCATTAGAACCATGTGACCCAGGGTTCCCGGGTAGCTCACCTGGTGGAGCGCGTAGGCCCAGGTTAGAATCCAGTCCTGCTGCATGTCTGTCTGTCTGTCTGTCTGTCTGTCTCTCTCTCTCTCTCTCTCTCTCTCTCTCTCTCTCTCTCTCTCTCTCCCTCCCCTGTCTCACTTTCACTATCCTGTCTGAATAGAGTATAAATGACTGAAAATGTAAACAAAAAAAAAGAGAACTAAGAAATGAGAGTGAATTGGCCTCTCAGGGAGCAAAAATGCTTTGAAAAATTAATACTACAATGGAAACCATCAACAGGGACATTAAACAATGGAGAAAATGCAACAATTTAAAGAAACACATGTATGTAAAAGAAAAAAAAGTCATACAAAAAAACAAAATATTGATTTTTGTTATTTTTCATTTTGGATGAACCAATAATAAAAAAAACATGCACTCAGAAACTAAAAACTAAAAAAAATCATAGATTTTGGATGCAAAAATCTCCCTCCCCTCCAAACAACATTTTCTTCTCCTGCCTCCTTTTAACACCGTTCACCGTTTTCCCACCTCTGTCTTTGCTCCTCCACCTCCTGCCCCGTCAGGTCAAGTCATTTATTTGCTTTATTTTGTCACAAGGTTCGAGCTGCTCAAGGAGAAACTGGATCAAAAGTACAAATATGTGATTAAAAACACACAGTTACACAAGTTCTCTCTCCGCCTCCATTGTTCTCTGCGCAGTCTGGCTACACCCCCGACTCATCCCTCTCCTGTCGTGTCTCCTTTCACCTACTCATCTCCTCAATCAGAATCTATCACTCCAACTATTCCTGCTGCCGTTGTGTCAGAATTCACAGGAACATCATCAAACCAGGAAACTGTTTCATTGTTACATCGAACCCTCGCTGTGTGTGTGTGTGTGTGTGTGTGTGTGTGTGTGTGTGTGTGTGTGTGTGTGTGTGGAATGCATGCACCCTTCCTCATCACCTAGCATCATGTGAAGGCTTGCACACACACACACATACACATGACAACCAGCACCTTCACTGCCATCACACACACACACACACACACACACACACACACACACACGTGCATACACACATTAGGGTGTTAATTGTTGTGATAACACCTTCCAATAACAAGGCTCTAATTATCAACATGTTTGGCTGCTGGAGTGTGTATCTGGCACTTGTGTATGGATCATGGGGTGAGCGTGTTTGTGTGTGTGCCAGTGTGAGGTGTGGCACCAGGGGAAGAGGTTTGATGATTTTGAAATATGCTGCTGCTGTGTGTGTGTGTGTGTGTGTGTGTTGGGGGAGTGTACGCTCTCACGTATGGGGTGCTGATGTCTCAGTCTCAGTCCATATTTGCATATGACAAGGGGTCTTTTGTCCTCTGGTTAATTACAAATGCTCTGCTTGAGAAATGACACCATTGCCAGGCATCTCTTGTGTTACAGACACACAGAAATTACCAGATAATTCTCATGTGTTCAACATATAGCACATAAAATTCACTTTAGTCCTCTGAGCCTCCCGTCTGCCCCGGGGTCCTGCTTTTACAGAAATATGTTAACATTTAAGGCTACCAGAGGCCCAGAGAGATAAATGAAGAGCACTCCAAAGAGCACACGTCCGAGACCTTTGTGAAATATGTTTTATTAAAGCAGGAATACTTGATATGTAGACTTAATATTCAGCCCACTGTACGTTAAAGGATTGGTCTGGATTTGTCCAGATGTACATTGGAGGAGTTACTGACTGATAATCGATACCTTTGCAATAGTCACTCCACTGTATAGTTGCGTTCAGACCAGCTTTAACTCTGTGTGAAGAAAAACGCAGTCTGTCGATCCAGCGACAGACTGCCAACGCAGAGGGCCCCGGCCAAATTAACGCAGGGATGTCTGGCAAAAAAAGATGAGCCAGGTTCAACGTTTTTTACCAGACGACCCCGCGTTTCAACTAGCAAGGGACCGCGTGGCCAGACAAATGCGTACACGCACACATTATTGATAGGTTACTTTGTAATCCTACATGTCTGGCGTTTACATTGCAAAAGAAGATACAACAATTGCTGTCGTGACAACTCTCCGGAGTCAGGAAATCCCTTTTTGTAATATCATAAACCACTGTGCAGTGCTTTGTTGTCTAATAAGGCTTTAAAATCACACTTCCTGGACTGTATTTCATCTCATCAGTACCTCAAACAGCGTGCTCGAAATAAATGCAGCCCATTGCGTTTCAATGTGGGTCTGTTTTCTGACAAAAGCCACAATCGTCTTTCGAGGTTCAGCCCAAGCTACCGTGAGGATTTAGCAGTCTGAGTGAGCCAAATATGATCGGCATTTTCTGTCTCTTTCTGTCTCCCCTGACAGTAATTCTGTACTGAAACGTGATGGAGGGATGAATAATAGTAGTAACAACACTGGCAATAAACGTACACAGGACTGCTGGAGAGAAGATACCTTCTCGATTTTCAGAGACGGATTCCTTCATAGAGCAACGACTGTAGAGCGACTGCAGTGTATGAAATTGCTTCACATCTATTATGGAAGGGTGAGCTGATTATTTCAGAGTACTTTGCATTCTTGTACTTCCTGTTCCTGCAAAAGTTTGGCACACATACGCTGTATGAATGCTGTATACAGAGTTGAGATCAGCCTCACAATGCCAATAAGACACTAACAAACCAGTTCTTAAACAGAAGTCAAAATCCCATCATTAGATAAAGAGGCTGGCCCTCTGATAGGCTGGCTACCTGACAGAACGCCTGGCTAACTGTTTGGCAGGCTGGTTATCTGTCTGACTGCCAGGCTGGTGGGTGTACTGAGTAGGCAGCTGGTTGATTTCCTGACTGTTAGACTGGCTACTGGCTGACTGAGTGGGCGGCTGGCTACTTGCCTGCTTGCCTGGCTGGTTGTCTGGCTGACTGGCTGGCTGCGTGCCTGGTTGGCAAGCTGGCAGCCCCAGCTGTGTCCCGAGCCAAGCCCCTACGCCCCACCAGATCTTAATTGGGTTAAGTTTGTCCGCCACAGATAACACTTCCTCTTTCTTCAGAGAGTAAGAAAACAAAAAAAATGGCCTGGCACTAATGACGCTCTTTAACGGAGCTCTTTTCTGTTTAGGTGGAGGGAAATTAGGAAGACGGGGGTGGGTTCCCTTCAGAGAGACGTCGCAGAGGGAAACGTGGCATTGTTTGGAGGCGAGCACTCAATGAGAACGGAGAATTTGAAGAAAGAAAGAGAGCGAAAAGAAAGTCGATTTGGTTTGCGCTGTAGTGCTGTCACGTTGCCACTGTTTCTTTTTAACAACCTCTTATGACTGAGGCAGGCAGGACCCTGAGAGATGGAGACACACACACAGGAATATAAACGTGTCATTGTACATGTGCATACGAGTTGTGCACACACAATTTCTAATTTTTCTGTTAAAAAACAAACACAAAGAAATCGTGCTGTAATTCCTTTGGCTGAACCAAGAACTTCGGCAGACTTGTCTGATGAACAATAACGGCTGTTTTTATGCAGGCAGAGTTGTCTTAAATTGAAGAAAGGTGTGTGCGGTAACGGCCAATGGTAACAGGGGTCCTTGGGTCTTCAAGTATACAAATAAAACTAGATGATCTTGGTTATCATGCTTCCCATATTGCAGTCTTACATAAATTGTTGTATCATGACAGAACTAACCCTTCTTAAAATCAAATTTAGTTTCTTATAATGTTGTGTGTGGCTCTTTATGAAAATGACAACATTCTCTGCCTAATCTTCTACATAGCTTAATGTTTTTCTGAGAATTTTATTATCACAAGCCCCATCAAGCTCCACCACAGAGTTAGTGTGGCCTGTATGAAGCCTGACAGTTGAATCCCTAGTTGAATCTATGGAGCACTCAGGAGGATCACATTTTTCAACTCAGACCTTCTCACTTCTGGTTTCTTGTTTCTTTCTAGTCTTTTCGACCACTCAAAGTGCTTTTACAGTATATTCACACACAGGAATTATAAGTAAGCCATTCATACAGGGGAAATCTAAGTAATAAAAGAATATTCTTTCACACACATTCACACCCTGAAGCACAGCTTCAGGAGCAAGTTGGGGCCCAAGGACAATGTGAAATACAAACTGGAGCAACCAGGGATCAAACCACTGATCTTGAGCCACCCAGTTTGGAGAAATGTTAGTGTGTGTGTGATGCTATTTCAAAAAACAGCACGGTGGCTTCCACTTAAAGAAATTTTAGAAATATGCTTATTTGTTTTAATGCTGATTAGATTAGAAGATTGAAACACTGTGATATCTGTTTAGTAAGCATAAGGCCACAGCCAGCTGCTGGTTAGTTAGCTTTGCATAAAGAATGGGAACAGGGGGAAACAGCTAGCCTGGCTCTGCCTAGAGATAACAAAAAAACAAGCTTATCTATTATGTTTGTCTATTTAAATTTAAAGTTTTAAAATTTAAAGTATTTAATTAAAGTTTAAATTGACATGTGGTGTTGTGTCGGACTATTTCTTGGGTATGACCAGTGACTTCCTGAAGTTTTAGCTGGTTTCCTAGCAACCACTCATAGAAAGTAGCCCTAAAGGTGGCTGGTAAAGAGTCAGGCTATCTATGTCGCCCAGTGTCCAGTCTTTATGCTAAGCTACGCTAAGCTAAGCTAACCAGCTGCTGGCTGTGGCTTCACAGTTAATGGGTAGAAATGAGAGTGGTATCGATCTTCTCATCTACTTCTCGGCATGAAAGCAATTAAGTTAATTTGACAAAATGTCAGTTTATTGCTTTAAAACACAGGCTTCCACTTTCCGAGTGCCTCAAACATAAGCGCACATTTGTGATTTTTCTTCTCCCTGTAAAACAACTTTCTGACAACAAAATTGCAAAGGTTGACAAGTGAAAAGTGACAGCTCACTTCTACTTGGGTTGAATACAACTAGGAAAACAACCACAGTGAGACACTAAATATGCCACACACGGACACACATACTCCAATTGGATATGTGAAGACAAGTGAAGTTAAATTTGTGAACAAAAATTATTCTCACTTTCAATAATTTACTTGAAACCTCGAGCCTTTATTCCCCTTATTTCCAAAGAGGCCTTCTATTATTTCAGAAGAAATATCACAACTACATAATTTCCCTAATTGCTAACATCCTTCATCAAAATGACACTCATCATCATCATCATCACATTCATCATCACTAACCGCGTCTTCATCATAATGATACCAACAATAACCAGAAGGATTAAAATAGCGATCATCCTCAAAGTCAAATCAACACTGTCATCAGCAAAATCATAATTACCACATGCATTATCATCATCATCATCATCATTACCACCATGCTTTGTTTCTTTAGAGATTTCAGGCAGCTGGGATCCCATGGCACACACACACACACACACACACACACACACTAATACCTCTGCAAAGACCTTGCAGTTGGCAGGGGCAGCTGGGTATAAAGTAACAGACTTAAAAAACGCTCCGAACAAATATTAAAAATAATGTTGAAAAAATAATGTTAATCTGTTTCTTGAGTCTCCATAATGAATGTTTATTAATAAGTAACCACAGGCTGAATGTTCTCTCCTCTTCTCACCTTCGGATCAGATAACGAATGCAGCCTGCACGTGCGTGCACGCACACACACACATACACACACACACACACACACACACACACACACACACACACACACACACACACACACACACACACACACACACTTGTAGGTTTGTGGGTGGGTGCACCAAATCCATCTACAAATCCACAAACATTGAATTTCACATAAATCTGGAATAACGCAGAAGATCAGCACACCCTTTACCTATACCACTACTGAACTGCATGTTGCATGAAGACAACACACACAACTGTGTGCAAGCATACACAAATACACACCCTCCACCTTTGGCATTGTGCACCCAGCCCACATTAAGCAGAGACAAAAGAATAAGGCTCTGCAGTATTTAAATCAGTTATGTGTCTAATTATTCCACATAAAAATAGCCAATATCTAGGGCAAAAGCAACGAGATGGAACATTGTTGTCTGCAGAGGGGAGACCTAGTGGAGTTGGCGAGAGTTCAACACAGCAGAAGACAGGGAGAGAGATGGGGAGGCATGGAGGGAGAGAATGATGAAGGAAGATAGGGAGAGAGTGTGCTTTAGGCTACATAAATATAACATGAACTCTATCCGCTAGTGGCAAGCAAGCAAGCAACACAATGGGCCGATGTTCAGGAGCGCTTTGTGAGGCCGTGGAGGATAGACTGTGCTACCTCTTCACCTCAGGAATATCAGGCTTTGATACCTGGGAGACTGGTAGAGTGGTACGAGGGAGAATGTGTGTTTGTGTGTGTGTGTGTGTGCGTGAATGAAAGACAAAAGGAGAGAGAGTTTTACAAAACACATGCAGTTATTCTGCAGGTTCACGCTGATGTGGAGTCCCTGCAGTCAGCTCTCAGCAGTATATGACCCTGACTCTGCACTCTGCAGACTTTACTTGTAATGGGTCTGCTAAGGATGCTCACATCCGGTGCTGTGTTGTCTTTGGTCACATTTCACTGTCCCGACATTACAGTTAAGAACAGGTGTACATCACTCTGTTTTTCAAAACCATGAATCTCATGTCTTTGCACAAAAATCTGTATTTTTGCATCTGCTTATCATGGAAAGCAACTTAGTATTGTCCACACAAGCCTATGCAACCATGTCTAATAACTCTCTATTAGTGTTTTTTTCTCTACTTCTCTATTTCATTTGAAATGCCCACTTCCAACTCCACAGCTCTCCTCATCACTGCTAACTCTGCTGCTGGACTGCGGTGGGCTGCAGACAGTGTGTGCCACCTCTCTGACAGATGGCGTTGCCAGCTTCTTCTTTTCATCTGTCAGCAATGAGGGCTTAACACACGGGAGGTTAAGTTTTAGGGTATGCTTGAAATGAAGTTTTGCATACATGTTGTCTGACCACGTCTGAAAGGAAAAGTCTTTACATTTGTTTGGAATTGGCACGTTCAAAGACCTGCTGTCATGTACACAAGAAAAATGGTGGTTGTAGTTACGTGAGGAAGAAAAAGTGGACTACCTGCCACTTTACCAATAAATGTGTGAATAGGACACGGTTATCGGGCTGTTGGTTTAAGAGAGTAAATTGTCAGAAGCAACCCTCTCAATTCAGGTGCAGAACTTTATCTGCCAGGGGCTGAAAAGTGTTGTGGGGGAGGTGCTTTCTGATGCTGTTTGACGATTCCTACAAACACGCTGTTTAGGCATACTGACCCTTTTACACTAGTCCTCATTTCCACCCTTCACTGTGCCAGGAACAGCAGCATCAACAACAAGAGCCCTCAAACCAGTGTGGTCTGCTCCTTGTCAGCAGGTCCCTCACACACTGGCTCTAATATCTAATGTTAATGTAATGTAATTGGATACAACATGCTGACAAAACATAACTTAAATATCACATTTGAGAAAGAAGGGTTTGACTAGCTCATGGAACAACCATTAGGTTCTTGTGCAATTCAAACATTGTTCACTGTTCTTGTGAATAGGAGCAATCAGAGAAACGACTTGGCATCATCAGCAGATATTTCCGTCTGCTCAGCTCATAGATCCCTTTGGCTCAGAAATCTAGCGTTATTCTAGCAGGATTCAACGTAAATAATGCTGCCTATGGTTGACAAACAGTAAAGATTTTTCAAGATTGCAGACAAAAGTTCCAGATCACAGGCGGCGATCATTAAAGTGTAAATTGTTCAAGGATGCGATCAGAGAGTGATGATGTGGTCCAGTCTCAGTGTTCAGGGTTCAGAGGGGATCAGTCTACTTCCTGCAGCTTGTGTGTTACAGCCTCCATCCTGTGCTGCTCAGAGGATGAGACACTGAAGAACCAGCGTTACACTCACGGGTGGAAAAAACTTAGGTGTCGCAACAAACTGTAAACAGAGACTCTGTCTGCGTCCATGTTTCTATGGTTACTCCAGCCTGTGCATTAATTTAGAACTTAGTAGGTGTCCACTGTCACTTTTTAACAGACACCCAACAGCCAATCAGAATCGAGTATTTACTCAGACCCGGGTGTCCTCAATATTGTGTAGACCACTCTTTATTCACAACTAAAAATGAAAATTCTCATGGTTTCCTCAAATAAACAGTAAAAGCAAGACATGATATTTAAAAATACACACAAAGACAAATGGACATCACTGAATAAACACAGCATTGCCCCAGTTCCTCTGTATCTACTGGATGTGTAGCTGTGCAGTAAACGTTTGACTCCATCAGAAAAAGAAGCTGATGTCTTTATTATGTGTCTCATTGAATCCCCACATAAATATCACAGGACCTTTTTGAAGTCAGTGAAGAACACTGAACACTTCCAGCAATACTTCCATCCATTAGAGAACCTGCAGCTCAGTTCAGTTATGCCTCCGCTCTAATGTATACCACATGAACGCACATGTGACAGCTCTTTGAAGTGCACCTGCATTGTAACGATTACTTCAGACCTCACAGTTTTTTGTCCGTGACTTAAATATTTATAGTCCCCTTAGAATGATAATCCATCCCAAATCTACCTTTCAGGTGTCAAACCTCCCCCCCCCCCCACACACACACACACACACGCAGAGAGGAAGCTGTAAAAAGTTTGCAGTTTTGTCGTCACAAACAATCCCAGCTGTGCTCAATTTGAATATATGTTGGTTGTAGTTGATTCAAATGATGACCGCTTTTCACTGCAGAGGAAAAGTATCATCCATAGAAAAGGAGCTTAAACCACTTTCCTGCTGTTCATTTGTATATTAAGCAAACAGATACAGACACTCACTGTGTAACCTGTAATCGCTCTGCTTGATGTTTCAATGAAAATAAGGTATTTAGACTAACTTTATGTAACTTTATATAATCGCCTGTAGTAGTAACAATGTGTGTATCATCATGTAGTTTCCATGAAGATTTGGAAAAGATTTTGAAGGTTTCTAATTTCATCAGACGTGATGATACAGATACAGCAGATGGACAAAGGTAGTTTTTGTGATGAGGCTGTGTCACCGCAGCTACATTTACAGAGTGTATTAAACATACAAACTCGAGGCACCTAATTTTCTGTGCCGAAACATTCGCACATTCCACTTCACTGTAAAACAGACTGCTGTTAAAGGTATGAAATCTTTAAGCCAAATCCCCATTTTTGGAGCTGTAATTCTACATCTGCCCCTGGTTTATTCTATTGATGTCCTGTCTGTATCAATTCCCACTGCATGTCTGTTGGCCGACTTATTCAGTCGCTGATACTTGATGTTCTCTTGGTGAGTGTATAAAAAAGCCAAATCCGTGCAGAGATGACAGAGGGTGTAATCGCTAGCTATGTGATTCAACAATACGACTCTTAGAAGCTATTCAGACTGGGGCCTGTCCTTGACCCTTAAGGAGCTTGTAATGTGGGCTTTTTTCCCAGTCTTTGTATTTACCGGCAGAAACGAGAAGGGGGGACAGGGGTGGAGGGGAGACCAACCACTGAGTGAGGGCTTTTGCCCCTCCATGCCAGTGGCAGTCACACTGGGGGAGCTATGCACGTGCACACACACACACACACACACACACAGAAATACACACATGGGTCTCCTGGCGTGCACTCATTTCACAGGGAGGGAGAGGTGAAGGTTGGAGGGTGAGGCAGAGGGAGACAGAAAGAGGGGGGGAGCGAGGGGAGGGCACAGAGACAAGAGCCCCCCACCTTCCCAAACCCAGCGGGGGGTCAATCTTAAAGGCTGCTCTGTCTCTCCATGGGAGGACGGGGTGGGGTGGGGGGCAGGGAAGCTCAATCTGCAGAGGGCAGTGGTCCTGCTGGTCAGCACAGGGAGCTCAACGTTACCCAGCTATCCATGACAACCAGAGAGAGAGCGAGAGAGAGGAGAGGGAAAGTCAGAGAGACAGAGAGACAGGAGGGGGGGGGGACAACATGGAAAAGCTCAGCTGCGGTCAGAGAGCGCTCAGTTGGAGCAGAGAGTAAAGAACAAAGCACCCAGTGATTTTCATTTTTTCCCTCTTTGTCTGCTTTATATTGTCCACAGACGTGTCCCTCTTTTCTTTACTGGAAATAAAGGAGCTTTGAAGAAGAGACACAAACACACACACACACATATGGACATACACACATGCATTTACACGCGCACGCACACACACACTGGTGTGGCTAATTGAATTATGTTTATACAGTAAGTCAAACGGTTTATTTTCCCTGTGACAGAGAGTGCCCTCCAATGTGAAAACAGTTCTCAGAAAAAATGTGAAAAAAAGGATTTCATCTTGGAGGAGCATGTCCAAATCACCATGGAAAGGGGCAAGGGAGGACACAGATGTATTTTCTTTTAAGGAAATGGCTCAGCAGATTTGAAACATTTGATGGTACATCACCGCAACACAAAGGTCTATGTTCTTGTACGGTCTCCATCAAAAGTGCGGAAAATGTTCATTTCGTACGGATAGGTTCTGCTTAGCCTAAATGAATAGGCTTAAACTAATCCTGTCAGAAACTGTCCTAAAGAAATTAATCCGACACAAATGAGCAAAAATGATAAAAACAAAAAAAACATTTCAAGATGAAAAATTTCTGACATTCCAAAACTGAGCACAAATCCTGTGAAGAAATGTTATGAAGGGAACAGACCATTACAGGGTGAATCCATTTCTTTGTTTCTCACGAGCTCATTAAAGCTGTTCCTGCTTTAAATCTTTGTCTGGATTCCTGGACTAAAATACTAGACAGAAAAATGTGTTACTCTGCAAAACATCAACTTCATACTCGTGTCCGCATGAGGGCTGTGGTGGGACTAATGGAAGCCCGGAAAAAAGCAGAACTGGCCTGCATGTTCCCACACAATGGCCTCAGTCTTTTCTGTCTAACATCATGTCCCAAAAAACTTTGAAAAAGGGAAGGATGTGCACAGCCAAAATTCTCATTAGGTGTTGCACAAAAGACAGATGCCAACAATAAGAAGTAAAGAATGCCTGTGACATTTAGGGGTTTTGAAGATTAAACTACTGGACACACATGAACTTTTTTGACCATTCAGCTGCATTTTTGCCCACGAAAAGATGAACGGCTGCTTCCAGATGAAACATTACTTTGTTGATGATAAATCCATTTCACCTAAAGCTTTTGTGGAGATTCAAGCTGGCCACAGCTGCCGTCTACAAAGCCAAATCTGGATTCATTTCGATGAATGATGCTCAATAACCCCATGCATTAGAGGTCAGTTTGGTAGAACTTAAATTGTTGAATGACTTGGGGGGGGGGGGTGACTCTATTGTAGGTGGGCGCCCATCCAACAGCTGCACAGTTTTTTTCCGTCAGCTACTGCTGTGAAAATATCGTGAAGAGAGTTCAAACCAAAAGAGCGCCTTCACCTCTGCTGTAACTGCTGCACTTGCTCACAGCTGACCAACACACATGGCCACTCACATAACATGTGGTAACATCACCCTCTGCCATTCGTATTGTTTTGCAGATTCTGGTTTTCTTAAGCGTAAAAACAAAGTGAGTTTAAAAAGCCACTTTGCCACAGCTTGAAGTGGCAAGAGAGGAGCATGCTATTAACCTCAGAGAGAGACACACCAGAAAGGTTTCACAGCTTCTGGGGTTTGAGGGAGGCGTGGTGTGACGCTGGTTGCAGGCTCCTGCACGGCTGAGTTAGTGTTTAAAAGTAGATACCTGAGCATCAGGTGATACAATCATTCAATCACTCAGAGCCTATTCCACATCCCACTTCAGTCCAAGTCCACATTTTGCCTCTGTCTCCTCCCTCTGTATTCTCAGAGCCCCTGTTGTAGTGGCGCTGCTCGGCCACAGCCAGGCGCTGTTGCCTAACTCTCCCCTCTGCCTCCCCTCTCTCTCCGTCAGCCCAGCCTGCCTCTCTCCTGCCTCTCTGCCTCAGCCAACCCGGGCTGTGCCGAGCTGCTCCCTGCGGGATCAGAGCGCTCCCCCGCCGGGACCCTTCTCTCACATCCCCCTGCTGGGACGCGGCTACATTTCCAGCCAAGCACTGCCTGCCTTGGCTTTATTATGTGTGTCTGCGCCGCAGCCCCGCCAGCAGAGGCAGGCAGAGGAGGAGGAGGGAGACTGGTAGCCAGAGTCAGGACAAAGAAAAAGCAGGGAGACAGAGGCTAGCGAAGGGTTAGACTGCTAGAAATATTAGGCTGCTATTAATACCGCCGGTAGGGCATTGAGAAATATTAACAAAAAGAAAGCGTGGGTAGTAAAAGCAGTATTCCCCTCGGGGTGGAGATGCAGGGGGAAGAGCGCAATGTCCAAAGCCACCAGTCCACCACCACCACTGCCTAGTGTAGAGTAGCGGGACGGAACACGGGAGGCTGCTCGGTTCGGGTCGGTGCCGCTTTCCTCGGAGGGAAAAGAAAAACAAAACAGACTGAAATAGTTTAAAATAAGCCCCGACGAAGACGCGAGGAGCGCGAGAGGGGGCAAAAGAAGCCGCGGTTCATTTCGAGAGCAATTTCCCCACAACAGTGTCCGTCGCTCCTCCTCACCTGGACCGCCACGCACCTCCGTGGCTCCGCCGCCTCGCGCTCGGACGGCGCCGTTGGTCACTTTTGCTCAGTGCCGCGCGCGTGGCTGGCAGCTCGCGCTAGAAAGTGGGGAGAGAGGAGGAAGAGAGAAGAAACAGTGAAAGAAGAGAGGAGGAGAGTGAGGCTGTCGGCGACGCCGTGAGGAAGAGGACGGGGGACGCCGACACCGGGGAAGTTGCTCCCGTTTATTCTACAGGTTGCGCGAGCCCGAGCGGCCGCCGAGGAAGAAGACGCAGCGGAGGAGCGGAGCGGCGCCTCCGAGCCGCTTCACTCCCGGTGTGTTTGGTTTGCTGTCGCCGGACTCGCCGCCGTCTCCCACTCAGACACCGAAGCTGCCGCATTGCAACAGGCGAAGAAGCAGCGGCGAAGTGCAGCAGCAGCAGCAGCAGCAGCAGCGGGAGGAGGAAGAGGAGGAGAAGGAGGACAGATAACCCGACTGTGTCCGCCTGCATGGTTAGCAGAAAACACGGAACGGAACAAAAACCAATTAGAGAATAAACATTATTAAAAAAGAACAAAAAAAAAAGAAAAGAAGCTGGTCGAGAGCAGAGATGTCCAGACGAAAACAGGCCAAGCCGCGCTCCGTCAAAGGTAAGAAACTGTTTATTCTGAACGGACACTTCACTCAGTAAAGGAGCCAAAACACCGTGACAAGATTTCACGGCCAACTCTGGTGACTCTTGGCTAATTTAATTTTATTTCCCCCCCAAAGGGGCTGCAGGCTTTAGCTGTAGCGGAGTCTCCCACCTTAACAATTAGTGCGTTAACCCACTTTTACTTTTGCTCCGCTAATTGTTTGTCATTAGAGACGAAAGCACATTTGAAAGAAACACGACACGAATTGTTTGAAATGGTCGCCTCGTTGTCAGAAAAAAAGAAAGAGCTCCGGTTTGTTTTCTGTCCGCTGGGCTAATTGTTTTCAATTAGCTGCCACACTGTCAGAACTTGAAAGATGACACTCCGGCGTGTCGTTTCTCTGACAGCGTGGGTTTGTGCTTTTGGCTCAACTTGTTGTAATTCACTTGGTTAACGGGCCCATGTAATCTGGATTATTCCCATGTTGTCATGTGTCGCCTCTCGCTGCTGCTTTGTTGCAGCAAATTTGACCGTTTGACCCCAAATCAAGTCACTTAGCCTCAACATTACACGTCTGTGTGGCCACTCGTGTTCCTTTTCACACCGGAACAATGGTCAAAATTGGATTTTAAATCCTAGTTTTTTTTTCTTCTCTAAATGTTTAAATTCCCTACACCTTAAGGGAGGTGCAGTGGACTTTAAAAAAAAAAAAATCTTTATTTCTCAAGTGTTTCTCACTTTTTCAGGGTTTCAGGCCTCCGTCCCGTCTTTAAAAGCATCACCTGCCAGGTTGAAGACCTACCCTAGAATTTACAGATTAATTTTCTTAAAGTTCAAGAAAATGTACAGGATTTAAATCCTTCTTTTTAAAGCCATTTATTTTTAACATAAAAGGGAGGCCTCAGTTTCTGCCATTACCATAAAACAGTATTCATTGCAGTGCATGGGTGAGTGGGCATCATGCATGAGGGCATGTGGTGGCCTTGGCCTCCATGTTTCCTTTATGGGACCCAGATGGGCAACGGGATGGGCTGACCATGTGGTTGCCACCCCCTCCCCCATTTCCTCCACCATATAGGCTTTCCCTCTCTGTGACTATCTGGGATGCAAGCAGATTTCTGACAGCAGTTCAGACTGAGTGTGCAGTTTGATGAGCAGCATGATTTCCATCGGAGGGTTTCAGCCTCTCCTGCAGGTTCTGAAGTTAAGCCCTTTTCATCATTTAGTCAATAGGACGGGCGACTTCCGTGCCACACACAAGCACTGGAGGCATGCGTCAGTGTGTCCGCTCTGGGACATGTTTGCTGTTCTAAAGTCTTTTACTGTGTGGCTGTGTGTGCAGGAAAACGGACAAGTTCAGGATACCAGGGGTGTCGTAGGGAAGCGGATGGGATTGTGGGTGATGTGATAGCCAACAGATTTCACAGCCTGCTCAGGAATCTTGTGTAAAGCTGTTTTCAGCTGATACACACAAACTGTCTTGGTATCCATAATAAAGTTTGACTCGGCGTGGAAGGAATAACTGCTGTTTGCACTCCATAACAATACTTGATCCTTTAACTTGATACTGTAGCTTATAAAGTGGAAATTTAAGGGCCACTGAAAAAAAAAAAAGAGTCCCAAATTTTAACTTGTTTTGGCATGCATCTTAATTAGTTTGTAAAGTAATAAAGGAAGTATACATCTTATGTGGGCTTTCCCATCTTTCTCTATTCTCTTAGACGTTATAAAGAACTGGCAATAAAATAGCCATCATTAAAACAGTAAATATGTTGATGGGTGCACAAATGTATAAATGACAACATGTTTGTAGATTAACCGGAGCTGTTGTCGATGGGTAATGGGACCATAAAATATTTTATAGACTGTAGTTTTTTTATTTTTCTATTTTTTTGGTGCACTGATGCTTTCCCAGGCTGTATTTCTCATTTCTGTTTGTGTCTGTTAGATGTCTTGTAATTTATTAATCTCTTAGTCTTATAAATGACAGATGAGAAACAGTCATCGGATGTTATCAGAGGCTAAACTCTTGTCATAAAATCGTTTGACCAGCAGTAAAGAATAAACAAAAATGGTGATTTTAAGATAATATGAAATGGAGAAAAGCAATAATTTTCCTGTAAATTGACTAGAAATCAAGTTACTGTTCCAGCCTTTGTCTAGAGTGGTATTGTACGAGTGTCTAGGTGATTTCCACTTTATCAGTGTGTCTAATATGTGGTTGAATGCGGATGTTATTGCCCCCTGCTGTAGTGTTGTTGATGCTTGGTGCAGCTTGTCAGTGAACAAATCAGCTGCTGTGGACCAGTGAATCTGTCCACTGCTGATCTGTCATTGCTCTGTGTGTGTGTGTGTGTGTGTGTGTGTGTGTTTGTGCTTATGCTCGCAAAATCTAAATTCTTGTTTTTGTGTTTGAATGCATCATGGACATGCACACCTTGTGTATCTGTGTGTGTGTGTCGCTAAGGCAGCCTGGTCTCAGCAGCCTGGATAACCAGAGCTTAGCTTTAGTCAGGCAGCCAAGCGAAGCAGAGCGAAGCAAAGCTGAGGCAGACGACCATCTCTCTGTTTGTGTGTGCGTGTGTGTGTGTGTGTCTGTGCAGGAAAGGTAACACAGCCCTTGTAGTGTGGATTGCGTAAGCACCATGCGTTTTGTTTATGTGTACTCATGCATCCGTGTGTGTACATGCGTGTTGCTATCTCCCATCCACACCTTGCCCCACTGACAGCTTGGCAAGACCTGGCATTGGGGAAAGATGGAGAGAGGGACGGAGGGGGGAGAGAGAGATGGAGGAGAAAGATGGATTGAAGGGTAAAGGGGAGAGAGAGGAAAGGTGTTTGGGGGCAGCACAGTGGCACACAGCAGGTGAGTGGGCAGGGGGGAGGGAGCGATGGAGGCCAGGACGAGGTGAGCATCGCCGGGGGATTATCCGTGTTTTCATGTTCTCCTGTCTTTCACCTGCTCACCCAACTCTGACTGGCTGGCTGGCTTACAGACTTACTGGCCAGTCAGGCATGCCAAAACAATACCAAAGTCTCAGAGTGGCCCTGATCTGGAAAGGATTGCATTTGAATGGAAATGAAATTCAGAGTTGATGGATGATATTGTCATCTTTTATTGTCACTTTACTTTTTTCTGAATAGGGAAGTCATGGACAGGCTTAATTCTTCATTTTGGTAATTCAAATGGCATCTATGGCTTTCACGTGACTTTAAACCCAAATCACCTCTATTGTTTTGCTATAAACGAGCCATGTGTTATATCTTTGGAAAAACGATGTTTTTCTTCAGTTTTGCTGTTGACCAAGTGTGACATTTAGGGCATGGACAGCGATGGATGGGTGAAAGTGATATGAATTTGGTCATTTTCTCTAAATCTCATCAGTTTGTTTTTTTCCACTTTGTCATGTTTCTCATTGTTTTTAATTTACATTGAATTTCGGTAATTTCTTTTTCTGGTTGTGTCAACTCTCTCGTGGCTGCATATGCATATGCTCTGCAGGATTGCGACAATGCCAGTTAATTTGAAATATTATAGAATTTAGAGTATCATTATTAAGTTTAATTCATTGATATACCAATCTAAACAAGCCTACAGCAAGGCCATAGAAAAGTCTGATCAAAGTGGCCATAAGAAACAGCGGTATTAGTCGTCATTTAACTGCTCCTCTGTTCCTCTGATAGATTTACTTGACCAGTCTAGCCTTTACAGTGATAAGACCTTGTTAACAGTGGGGGCACCTGACTAATTGCAGTCTGTTAATTGAACACGGACTAATGGCACGATGATGGGCCATGAAACTAGCTGATGGGGTGAGAGAAAAGGAGGGGTGAGCAGGAGGAAGAAATGAGAAAGCGCGGCTCCTCTCTTATCAAAATATTATTTCAGTGGATTAATCCGTTTTTAATGTGTGTCTTTAGTGATGCGAGGCAGCAAAAATCTCCCTCTCTGTCTGCTCCGTGTGCCTCGCTATCCTATCTCTCCCTCTCTCTCTCTCAGCTCTCAGCCCCTTGAGTCTCTCATGCATTATGTAGTGATGATTATTACTTAATTACACATTAATAAATCCGCTTCATTTGCAGGACATTAAATGGGAGTTGAGCGCATATGACAGGGAGATAGAGAAGAGCAGGGAAGATTGGAGCGGGGCGGAAGGAGGGAGCGCTTACTTTTTAGCGTTTATTTGGTTTGTTTAGAGCGTTGTTTATAGCCAGTGGAGCCAAATGAGCCCTTTGACCGAGAGGGAGCGAGGAGGAGGTTGGGCTTACTGTCGGCTTGTGTTGAGCTGAGCTTTTCTGGGCTAATGGCATCATTTCCACTCAATCTCCTCCTTTCTCCGTCACTTGCTCTCTCTGTCTGTTTCTTTCTCTCTCTTTCCCTCTCACACCTCTTTACATCCCTTCACAATGTCCTTGGTTCCACCCGTTTGTGCATGGCTTTTCATGCTTAAACAGGCTTTCAGTTGAAATAACTAAAAGAACTTTTTGCCTGTGTCCAGCTGACTGAGGTGATATAGATACTGTAGCTGCCGTTTGCTCTGGTCTTTGCAGCCATAGTTGCCTCTGACCAACCAGTCACAGATACAGTGTCGGGCACATGTGAGGAGGGTTCAGTGCTCACCTTTATACTGCTTGACGTCCAACCATGTTGTGTTCAATCATGAAAAACTGTCAAGTACCAAAAGTTGCCACCAAGTGCTTGATCAGAAACTTATTTACCTGTATGATATGATTTTTGCCAATTTAATAATTAGTTACAAGTACATTAGTTGTACAACTGTTAAAACAAGATTAACCACTAATGTATGTGATGAGCTTGACTTAATTCTGCAATGAACATTGTGAACGATGAAGAACAACAAAAAAAAATGTAGATATTCCAACAATACCATGACTCACTTGCTTGTATTGTGGCGGAGCTTTTGGCACTGTTGCTGGAAAATTAAGTTACAAGAGCTGCAACTAAAGATTATTTTCATTGTCGATCAATCTACAGATTATCTATTCATTGCCCATAAAACCTGAAACAATGAAATCAAGTTGCACATCACAGTTTTCCAGAACCCGAGGTAATATCTTCAAATTGCCTTATTTGTTCTGACAAACAGTCCAAAACCCAAAGATATTCAATTTACCATAATGTAGGATGAATCCTCACGTTGGAATAGCTGGAACCAACAAATATTGGGCATTTTAGCTAAAGAAATTACTTGAATCAATTACTTGATTATCAAAATATTTGCAGTTTCGGTTGATCAGCTAATCAAACAATAGACGGTCTTCTCTCAGCTGTAGTTTACACCACCCTACTTTTTAATACTGGTTAGAGCTGCATGATAATGTAAGTATGTGATTTAAATGTAATAAGAAACTCTGGGATAGTAATTATTCATTGCCTGGAGTTAAAGTTATTGTCAATTAACTGCTCTAGACTTGAAATTAACAACCGCCAACCCGCCAAATGTGGGTAAAAATTAATTGTGGCGGGAAATGTCATGAAGTTACAAGCCAATTTGGTGGTTGCTGAATCTAATTATGATACTCCTACAAAGGCAAAATAAAACTGAGTGCAAACAGAAGGTCATGTGTGCAAGGTCGGTGTGTTCAGTACAGCACAGTTAATCTGTCATTTCTCCTCCCTTTTCTCACTCCTCTCTATTTCTTCTTTCTCCCTCTGCCTCTGTCTCCCCATCTGGCTTTACCATCAGTATAGTTTAATGTCACCCTTTGGCAGTGCACAGAGACTTTCATTGGGCGACTGGCTCTTATAAAACTCAGAGATCCTACACATGTGCCTTGGATTACTTGAAGACAACAGTATGTTTTTTTTTCTTCCCGCAGGTAAATCTGAGTGGAAGGCCCTGTAAATGTCTTTTTGCTTTTATTGATACACAGAATTGGACAGATTATCACGTTTTTGTTTGTACAGCTACAAATAGTGTTAGTGCATAGTGCAATCAGTGTGCGTATAGCCACATTGAGTCACTCCTTCTGTATAAAAGCTTGTATTGGCTTAGTATTAAAGCTCGCTGAACCATTAAATGGCTTTCTGAGAGCTTTGTTAGAAATTCCATTGACTCCTCCTCAGCAGGGGGTGGATTTGAGTTCTTGGTACTGAAGTTGTTTTTTCTTTTTTTTTAAGGACTAAACAAGCTAATGTAATTGGTGATTGGTGGAGCCCAGCAGTACCATGCGTTGAATTGTAATTGGCCTCATGTTGATCTGCGCTCATTTACTAAATTTCGACAGACCTGAAGTTTCACAGTAGAACAGAAGTGAGTAGAGTGGGTCATTGTCATGGATGACTTTCAATGGTAGGACAAACACAGGTGTACGTAATAAAATGAATGAGGGCTGAATTCCATTTAGCTGCTTCAGGGTCCTGGTACTGTTCATGCTTGCTCACTGTCACATTGTCATTTGACAGTCGTAGGATGGAGTAGGGCTGCATCTAACAATCAGTTTCATTATTAATGAATCTGCTCATTATTTTTTCGATTGTCTGTTTGCTTCATAAAATGTCTATCTTTGCCAGAGCTCAAGGTCATGCCTACAAATGTCCAGAACCCAAAGATATTCAAGTTATAATGAAGTAAAACAGAGAAAAGCAGCAAATTCTCACATTTGAGGAGCTGGAACCAGAAATATTTGGCATGTCGTCCTGAAAAGTCAATAAAACTATAGTTTTCAAAATAGTTGCCAATTTTCTGTTGATCAGTGAATTGATTTCTTGACTAAGCGTTTTACCTGTACTATTCTTACTGTGGCAAGTCAAAATGTCTAATGTGAAAAAGGCCTATTCTATCTAACAATACACAAGCATGTACTTTTTTTTGTCTGACCACCCAAAAGAAACTTTCTGATGTTCATGAAGTGACCAGAATAGTCGAAACATGTTCGTATGCTAATAGAATCCCATGAAAAAGGCTTCTCCTGTCACCTTTTTTCACCTTCCTTCAACGTGTTTCAAATTCCTTTGCTCATCCATATATGCAGTATGTAAGTGAGGTGGATACAGTAATGATGCTGCCCAATAAAACACCACTAACTACATCCTGAAACATGACCATAGAGTTGAATCACCTTTATGCACCTTTATGACAGTGTCAACAATGGTTAAAATGATGGTTACTCAGTGTACTCTCTTGTGTTCTTTCTCATGTTGGACATCGACCTCATTTCATCTGCGCCGATATACCTTCTTATGACAGTTAAGTGATGCTTTTGGTCCTGTGTGAAATCAACTAAACACTGTGGGAAAACAAGCACAGGTGTGTAATTGGGGATGAGTGAAGTATTGGTTTGACTCGATAAGGGCCATTCTTTCAATAGGCTGAGCAAGGAAAATTAGGTTTTGTCTGAAATAATGGACGGGAGAAGGTCATATCATCTGGTAGGTGTGTGTGTGCGTGTGTGTGTGTGCGCGCACGTGAGAACTCATCTGTTCGTCCTGAAAGGGTGAAGTCCCACAGTGAGGTGTGTGTATGCCAGTGACAACTCCTTATCAGCAGCCAGCCTGGTGTGGTTGTGCATGTACATGTGTGTGAGAGTGTGTGTAAGAACAGGGCGTCATGGGCCAGGACTGTGCCACAGTAGCGGCTTAGCTAGCCTCGTTTATCAGCTGCAAACTCACTGGACCTTAACACACACCCACCCCTCAGGAGACGCACGCACGCACACACACACACACACACACACACACAGTGTAGCCGAGCTCCATGCATGCCCATGCCCTCAGCTTTTAAGAAGAGAAAGATGATGCTGGTGTGACTATACACATGCACATGCATGCACACACACACACTCAGTCAATCTAGACCTAGCTTGCCAAACCCATATCCCCCCACCACGAGACAATCTCAGAGGACACTGGCCCTTCTAAGTTTCCAACAAGGCTGGTGTGTGTGTGTGTGTCAGTCAGCATCTCTTACAGACTCTTACCAAGACGTTATGCTTGTTTCTTTGTTCACTGACGATTTACCTGCAGTTTATTTGTCTGAATGGTTTGGAGTGTTTGGCTAAGTCTCATGTCCCGTGGTGTCTCTTATCTTACCAGATATCCAACGAGTGTAGCAAGCTCACATTCGTTTTGTTACCAGCTGTTGGTGTTTTTGATTGTTCTAGGTTAAACTGAGACTTTTTTCATTCATTATTTGTAGTTATTTTCAAATATTTATACATAAAAATCCATTGTTTTAAAAATGCACAGGGTGTTTTTCAACTCTTTGGAAATACAAGGATTTCACTGACTGTGATAAATTATGACAGAGCTGGTAAAGGAGGAGAAATAGTAGCTTATTATTTTGGGTATAATTACTGTTGTTCCTTGCTTCCTTCATTACATCACATTCAGCCTTGTCTTCCCCTCTTCCCATCTTTGCTCCTTTCCTCTCCTGCAGCCTCCCCTCTACTTTACCTCCTTCCTTCCCCACTCCCCCCTCTAATAATCCCTCCCTCCTTCCTTCTTCTTCCTATTCTGTACATTAAACATTAGTGGTGGGGGCAATTAGCAGTTCCCCTCTGCACACCTGGCTGATGCATAATATATCCTCCCCCTACCCTCCCTCCCTCTCGTGGACACACACACACCACATTTTCCATTTCCCTGAAGTCACCCTTTCATCAATAGCTGTGTGTATATATGTGTGTGTGCGTTCGTGTGCATGAGCACTGGTGTGACCCTGCATAACCTCCTGAGTTTGAGCTTCAGGCCAGGTCAAAAGTCACTTGTTCTTTATCATTTTTTCTTTTTTGAGTTAACTGTTTTTTTAAGCAACTTTATTTGGCAAAGTAAACCTGATGCATCGTCTTAAGAGTAGATCAGGAAGACTTTTTTTCTTGATAACACTGTACAGCTTTTTAGCACACGCTGATCTGTCTGAATACCAAACAGACAAGGCCTCAGTTTTACGTGTGGTAGCCTTTTGCTCCGAGTACACACACACTCACACACACACACACACACACACACACACACACACACTATGGACCTAGACTAATGTGCATTGTCCTCAGAGCGTGGAGTCTTCAACAGAACACGCTGCTTGTGTTGTGTTCCTTTTTTATTGGACACTCTGCCGGGTCTTTGTAGTGTGCCCCACTATAGACCCACCAATACTTCTTTTTACTGCTTGAGTCTTCAGTTGGTTTTTCTAACTCCCTTCTATTCACCTCCCAGTCAAAAGGCAAGAGTGCCCTGCTGTGAGACATACAATGGAGCAAGAGAGAGCAGGAGAAAGTGAGAGAGCAGGAGTGTGACCGCGAGTGAGAGAGAGACTCCATACAGAATAAGAGAGAATAGCAATGGTGTGAAAGAAAATAAGGGAGTGTTTGGCATTTATTATCCCTCCACGTAATCTTCATCTTCAATATTAATTTCCTCCAAATGAACAATTTAATTATGACCTGTTTTTATAACTTAAGATACATTCTCTTCTCAAGTGACACTGTTCAGCAGATTCACCCTATTGTTTTTTTGAGTCTAAAAATTCTACTGTCTGATGGTCAAAATGTAAACATTTCAGATAAATTGAGGGCATACGTAGCACACAGTGACCATACAGTAGTATTTTAACACTGTCGTCAGCGTAGTAAGTTCCTCAAAATCAGGTGGAAGATTTTATTCCGACATTCATTTTGTTTTTTAAATTTTTTTTTATTAGTGTCCATGGTTGAAGTATTTTGTTTACATCATGTTCTTTTTCTGCTGCATATTCTCAATATAAAGTCTTGGTGAAGCCAGCTGAGCAAGCGTCCACTTCTGTGACTGCTCAGGCACGTCCAGAAAAAAGCCAGAGTGACTTTACTTGTACTGCGCTGAAACAACAGAGGAGGATGAGGTGGTGTCTTCTCTTGTAAGTCAGGTCCCTAATAAAAGCTTTATGCCTGTATCAAGACAGAATGAAGTAGAGAGACGATGTTGGAGGAGAAGTGGTAGAGCAGAAAGAGAATAAGAGATGGCATGGCGAGATTGGTGTGAAGGGGTGTGTGTGTGTGTGTGTGTTGGTCAGTGCAGGCCAATTTTAAAAATGCAGAAGTACTGTCTGCCTAGACTCAGAGTTGATAAGCAGTCTAGGGACTGGCACACCCAGCATCCTCTCCTCTCCTCTCCTCTCCTCTCCTCTCCTCTCGGTTAAGAACGGGACTTTTCTGACCCTACGAAGCTAATTACTGCATTTGTACTGCAAGTGTTGTAGTGTAGGAGAATAATGTCTGTAAATACATGTCTCTTTCACTGACATGGGCACACTGAGCCAATGGTTTCTCTCCACTAAAGCTTATATTGAGCTGAAATGTACATTGCCTGTAGCCTGTAATGAACTTTGACACTGATGAGTATCTCTGTGAGCAAATGAAGATATTGTACACTGCCCTTTTTGTCAGCAGAAATTCTAGATTTTGATAACTATGAGCTTGGCTCCCACCTTGTCTGAGTCACCGATACGCTTCAAGCCTTAGGTGACTGAATTGTGTTTTTATCACCTTTCAGAATAAAATGTGTTGCTAAGCAATATCAGCAAAAGTGGGGACCTTCAGGATGGTCAGTTCGTTTCTGAATTGTACTCTGTAGACATACAATAGATCCAAAGCCTACTTTAAACCTCAGTTTTAATATGAAACAAAAAGAGAAAGTGAAAAACTTTATTTTGAAAAATGAAAGTTACATTTTATGTGCAGGATAAGATGCTTGATTGTACGTCTGTTCAAACAAACAAACAACCAGCCACGCTCCAAGCGCACACGCGCCGCGTGTATATTTTTCTTGTTACTCCCAGAAGGAGCGTGACGAGCAAGTTAATCTATCCGCCAGCGATGCGGCATGACACAAAGCTGTTTATTTCCCTTTTCCTCTCTCTCTCTCTCTTCCTCTTTCTCATTCTCTCTCTCCTCCTGTAAAGCCTAATCAAGTTTGTATCAAGCTAAATAATGCCTTAGCGTGAAATTGGTGTCTTCAGTCAAAAAGCACTCCCCAGCCTGTACTACAAGAGAAGGCAATTACGTACCCCTCCCTACCCCTCCACACCCCTCCACCCCCCAGCCTCACTGCTCTTGTTGTTCATGTACTCTGAGCAAATGTGTGTGTGTGTGTGTGAGTGAGTGAGTGAATGTGCATGCACTGTAACTGCTGTACCCTGTAATTTGTGTCAGCTGTTCTGGACAACATTTGAGTCTGTGTTCATATCGGAGAACAGCCTTCCAATTGTGAACTTGGTGCCTTTGTTTGACTTGTGTGTGTGTGTGTGTGTGTGTGTGTGTGTGTCCCACACTGTAATGCTGAGTGGAGGCTGCTGGGGGAACTTCTAGTTCAGTTATTTCTGGAGCTTTCCCCAGAGTCGATGTACTCCAGAGGAATGCTTTCCCTCTCGTCCTGCCCTCTCTTTCTCTCTCTGTCCTACTCCTCATCCCTTTCTCCTCGCTGCCCTCCTTCACCTCTCATGTTTCTCCTCACTGGTGCTTTCATCCTCACCTCCCTCTCATCTCTCCTCTGCTCCTCCTCCTTTGACTTACCTCTCTCTCCTACTTCTTACTCCACTGTCTTTATAACTTTTCCATTTGCTCCTCCTTCCCTCTTCTCTCCCCTCCACGTCTCTCCTGCTATCGATTCCTCTTCCCGCCACACTCTCTCTGACAGACAGAAAAACAAATGTCAGATCAGAGAGCCTCTTTAATCTCAAGCTGTGTTGTTTGGCCCTGAACATCAACTCTGCACTTGTTTGAGTGTGTGTGTGTGTGTGTGTGTGTGTGTGTGTAAAAATGACTGTTCTGCTCCCCGTAGGTTGAGAGAGGTGAATTTGTTGTGTGTTGATAAGCAGCCTGTGCTTATGTTTCCTGTCGTTTCAAACAGTTTACATTGTGTGTGTGTGTTTGTGTATGTACGCTTGGTTACACTTGAGTTCAACAAAAGATAAAACAAAGTTTTTTCAATTTTTACACCTGTTAAAGAGATTTAATCCACATTGTTTTAGGCCTTCGTGTCTTTCAGTCTTGGGTCAATGTTTTTTTAACACAAGCCTCTGGGATGCTGAGCTGCTCCTGCGTTGCTGGGGGTAAGTCGGGGATGTCTGGGAGGTTGCGTAGCAACTCAGTTGGACAGCACGGCATGGTTTAAAGCCACAATGACCTCATCTCAGCAAGAAACAATGGAGAAGGTGCAAGGAGCGAAATGGCTGAAGAGATGAGAATAGTTGGGATGTCTGTACAGAGGGAAGAAAGACTGAGAGAAGTGATGGCTGAAGGGAAGAGAGTAGCAAAAACCAGGAAAACAAAATCAGATAGTGGAAACATTTTGGATCAAAAGAGAGGGACAGAGGAGAAAAATGATAAGCGAGGAAGAGAGGGGAAGAGAGACAGCAGACAGAGAAAGATAGAGAGGGCGATGAAGCTTGTCCGCCAGGCTTTGTGTGGTTGTTGTTCTTTCTCTCTGCCATCCATCTAAGCCCTCTGCTACCTCTGTCCCTTTACACACACTCTCACAAACAAAACCATGCGTGTACACACGCACACGCACGCACACACACACATGCTCATGCTGTCCCAAACCCCAGACTAGCCTGGTGTTTCTGGCCAGTGGCTCAGTGCTTAGGATGTGTGTCTGCGTGTGTGTTTATGTATTTTAAGGCTGTTTTGTTCAGAATGCAGGCAGGCAGAGAGAGCGGTTTTACTGCTGATAAAAGTATTTGGTTAATCAGCTTCTGTCCCCGTCCCCTGACTAGAAGTGCTTGCTTATGTGTGTGTGTGCGTGCTTGACACAGGCCATTGAAGTTGGGGGGCTCCCGGGGGGCAGGCTGGGGATGGAGATTGGCATCAGCCCTCGGCCAGTAGCGTCACAAAGTCGTTCCTGAGGGACAGGAAGGGCAGCCAATGAGAGAGTCCCTTTGGAGCTGTAGGGAGAGAGCGGGTTGGAGAGGGGAAGTAAGAGGGACAGAGGGAGACAAAAAGGGAGGAGGGAGGAAGAAAAAATGAGTGTCTAGGATGAGAAGGAGAGACAGACAGATAAAAAGAGAGAGAGAGAGAGTCGGATGACAATTACCCTCTTGACTTCTGTCCAGCACCAGTTGTCAATCAGCCTGCCCCTCAGGGAAAAGGACCAGCGTATCATTGGCTACACTGACCCACATCCCGCCTCTCTGGGCCGCATGGCCAATGCATGATTGGCCACAGTGACCCGTTCGTCAAAGAGATCTGGGAACACCAGAGCCTAGGGCTGCCTTGGGAATAAATGGCCCTGATACTGTGCGTGCATGCATGTGTTGTTTAGGAGGAAAGAAGACAAAGGGTTGTCTTATTGAGGCTGTAAGTGCTTTGGGACAGAAGAGAAGGGAGACAAAGACAGAAGCAAGTGGGAATGGTAGAAGAAGGGAAATGCATAGGGAGGTGTGGAAGAGAAATGGAGAGAGGGAGAGACAGAGAGACAAAAAAGAAAATGAAAATGGGTGATGGAGAAAGATGAATGTTAGAACAAAGCACGGAGGGTGTACGGTGGTCAGGGGAGGAACACTTAAGAGATGGAGGGAGAGAGGCACTAGTGAAGAAAGATGTCAGGATATGGGTAATGAACATGGGAAGACAGAACAGAAAAGTAAGTAAGTGAGGGAAAATAGATAAGGTTGTAAAGTCGTAGGAGGAAAAGAGGAAGGTAGAGAAAGGAGACGGTGGAGAGAGGTGCACGATTGTACTGCTTTGTAGAGGTGTTAATGAGTGTGTGTGCATGTGCATAATTAATGACAACAACAACTGTGTAAATATTTGTTTATGATAACATCATGATGCAGAGGCATAACTTCACTTTGCTTATTCTGTTCCACTTAGCAGCTCTCCTCTCCTCTCCTCTCCTCTCCTCTCCTCTCCTCTCCTCTCCTCTCCTCTCCTCTCCTCTGTTGTACTGTAAAACTTTAATTGGAGCGTGCCAAAACAGCCGTAGCTCACTGTTGTGCATGAGACATGATCTGCCAACTTCTTTAACATGCTTTTCCATTATGAGAGCTTTATTTTGGTGCAACAAAGCTCTTCAGGGGTTTAAATCCTTCATTGTCAAGTAGGCGTAATAGGAGCAGGTCGCACCTTCTTTTCCACCTCGATTTACCATGTTGTTGTTGTTGTTGTAGGAGATTGGATTTGATGTGGACAAACTAAAATCATTACTGTTTTCTAAAACTCTCTGTAGTCATACATTTCTGAAAGTTTAACAAATGATTACATTGTATGAAGCTGAAATAGCTTACCAGGTAAGAGAGTACTAGGTCTGTTTCTCTACATTCAGGTGCTGTGTCAGAAAATGTAATTAATTGCCCTCACTCTTAAACCCATGTGTAAATATTTGCAGTGCGTTGCTAAAATTGGAGACTACAGATGGAACTCGCACATCATTCTTGTGCTGTATGACGGCTACAGGTGTTCAATCACCTGAAAGAGAAGAACCCCATACATACTGCTGCAAGCAGTTGTGGATGACTCAACCATTAATCTAAGCCAGTGCTAACTCTGACTTAATCACTTTGAAAAGTAATATTTTAATGGCTTTGGCTTTTGTGCTTGCAAGAGGTGGTCTGAGCAGTGTCATTTAATAGAACAAGTACCAAAATTACAGTATGCCACCATTATACATAGTCATTTGTTATTATTTATTATCATGACATATTTCTTTTCAGCTTTAAGGTCAAGGATCTAATTTCCAATCCCTGTATGTTTTCTATCTGGAGACCTGAGACTTTGATATTTGGAAATTCTGCATTGCAGATTCTCATATTAGGACCTATTTTGCGTATGCATGGAAATGTGTGTGTGTGTGGACACCCTGGCATAATTGTGTGCCTGACTAATGAACCGTAGCAGCCCATTACAAAGCAGACAGGAGTGTTGTGTAGTTTTGTGTTGCAATTTGGTAAAGCAGTTACTGTTTGTGTGTTTGCTTGTGTGTGTGTGTGTGTGTGTATGCATCTAATTGTTTATTGGTGTTTAGCCAGAATGGATAATGTGGTGCTGTTGTATGCTTCCCCTTTTATTCTCCCAGCTTCAGTAGCTTGCCCCTTAGTGCTACGAAGGACACGTTAAAACACACACACACACAGAAATGTAATATGTTTACCAAGTTTTTAAAGCTCTTAAACCTAAACTGCTGTATCATTTCTATAGTATGGTCCCACCGAAAAATAATGGTATTGCACATTTATTTGCACATAGCATGGTGGCCTTTGTCTTTGACTATCCTGCCATCTGCAGAAATCTTACAGCAACAGGCTGCCAAATACACATAAACAATCCGTATTTATATTCTCATAAGAGGTGTTTCAAAGCCTTTGTAAGGAACGTTGACTCAAAGTACACTCCACTTCCAGGGAAATCACGTCTTTAGTGTTCTCATTAACAGTTATTACATTTGGTGTATTTACTGAAACACACATCTAAAACACACATTCGACAGACTAAGGTGTCTCAGGGGTTAACAAAAGCAACAGCAAAAGCCAGCCTTCACTATTGTGTGCGTGCAGATGTGTATAGATGCTGCAAGGATTCCCAGTAGCATCTTGTTTGCTTTGTGTCGCACACACTCGTATATATCCTGCTCTGGGGTTTTTGTTAGTGCTGAATTTGTACAGTGTGTGTGTGATGTTGCTGAGGCAGATTGTTTGATCTTTAGGCCTGTGCTGCCTTTAATTATTGGCTTGCCTACAGGTATGTTATGTGTGTGTATGAGGCCATGTTACATAGGCAAGGTGAGATCATCAGACCAGATCATCAAATCTGATGACTGATGGCGTCCTAAAAATAAGAAAACTTCTCCCTACAAATGAGTAGTATTTTGTTAGAAAAGTGGCGTTCTAACCTCCGTTAGAAACGATAAGCTGTGGATATTTCGTTAGCGCTTGTTTGAATGTTAATTGGCTTATGGTGCGAGTTTACAGTTTTCAAACCGGAGGCCTGAGTGTGAATGGAAGTGAGATGTGCTGAAGGCAGAAAACAGATGGAGCAGCACACGAGTGAAAAGACATTCACTGAATATTGTGAATGCTGTGTTTTTTATTAGTGTACACTATCTACAGGCATACACACAGGTAGGCACATACACTCTTTCCTGTATGCACATACACTCTTTCTTACAGTCACTCACATCCAATTTAACTTCCCTCCTTTTGCGCATACAATATGTGTAAGTATGCTCAACCCTTCCCATGCAACCACACACCCCCAGCGACCCCCTGGTGTGTGCAGGGTTCACAGTAATGGTGTGTATGTCTCTGAGGGGGGACAGAGGGAGGATAGGGGAATCTAAATAAAGCTATGTGTGCTTGGCTAATGAAACACACTGTATTCCCAACAGCCTTATCAAGAAAAATGGGCTTTTATCAGAGGCAGAGTTACCAGCAGATCTAGGTCTGTTTCTAGCATCCATATCTCTTCATAACTACCAAAAGAACATGGTGTGTTATCATGATTTCACCTTGTCTGGGAAAAATACAGAGAAACCCTGTCACAACAAGACCGGGGAAGCCTGGTTCAAGCCGAGTGTGATCTCAGCAGGGAATGCTGCTTGTCAGAAAGTGAAACCTTTTGATTCAGACCTCTGTCCATAAGTAATACAGATCCCTCCTTTTCATGTAGGTTCCAGAATATTCTGCTTCCTTTCCTTAAAACCGTGAGACAGCATAATATTGTCAGGGTGCTGAGATGTGTGCTGTGCTCTAAAAAGCTTATGTGGAATTCAAGGTGACTTGGAAATGGGACTGGAGTGTACATATGAGAGAAAGTGTTTCTGACATCTCATACAACTGCACTTTTCTGCTTCAAATGACTTGTAAACACATGCGTCAGTATTACATTTATTCCTGCACTGCATGTTGGTAAAGACACTGAGGGTATCACTCATACAGAGATGGAAAGTAATATAATATTGTATGCAAGTAAATGTACTGTTGTGTTAAAGAAACTTTACTCAAGTGAAGATACTTGTGTAAAAATGTACTTGCATAAAAGTAAGTCAGTTCAAATGTACTCTTAGTAAACTCTTGTTACATTTTGGGAAGGGGTGATACATGAATCCCAGCTGACATTGGGGTTGGCCCTGGACTGGTCGCCAGTCCATCACAGGACAGACAACCATTCACACCTACAAGCAATTTAGAGTCGCCAGTGAACCTTACCCGGACTACCCAGAGAAAACCCACACAACAAAAATGTAACTCCACTCAGAAAGGCCCTAGGCTCAAACTGCAGACCAGCAGATTCTCTCCTGGAACCTTCTTGCTGTGAGGCAACAGTGCTAACCACCGCACCACTGTGCTGCCCTGCTGGAAAATCAATTGCATTAAATGTCAATGTATAGGGTAGTGGAACAGCATCAGCAACATGAGCCTTGATGTCCAAATCAACAACAAATCTAATTTAGATGCAGTTTGCAGTCTCAGCATACAATAGATCATCAATTAAAGAAATATACAATGACCTTCCTTGCCATAGAATTAGACTTTGACAATTAAAGAAAATGACCAACATTAATGGAAAAGTCTATGGACACTGTGGCGGGTGCAACAAGCATTTAGACTACATTCATTAAATAGAAAAAGGTCACCAACACAGAGGTATACAAATAATAGAAACTCCACAGTGGCTGCAGCCAAAAACTCGTGTTAAAGGAAAGAGCTGCACAGCGCACACACAATACCACATTGCAAGGCCACGTAGTATTTGTTGACGTTCCTCTCTGTGCAGTGAGTGTGTTGTTGCACTCAGCTGTCACTCTTGTGCACTGCAGTTCTCCACAATTTGTTTTAGTTAAAGTCAGTGCTAAATTGAGGAAGATGTGATGTATACAGTAATGCTAACCCTATGCCATTATGACATACGTCATCCCTAATTTAAATGCATTATTGCACATTATGGTACAGTCACAAACTGGCTGCCTCAGCCCAGGTGTGACCCTCTGACACTCGGCCTGTGAATGTACACAGTTAGCATGTATGTTTTCCCAGGGTGTCTGTCTGGACATGCCAAGTACAGTTGACTGATCATGCAACCCAAAACACGGCTTAATTGTGGGATAATACGCTATGAAGAAAACTCCTTTTTATCAGCCTTGAGGAAGCACTTTGTTTTTCTTCTGGTTTTCTCTTCCCAGACCTTCTCATCTGTTTCTGTCTGCTGTGTTTAGCAGATATCTTAGTCATGGTGGGAGGTCTCTGTTCAGGCAGATGCGCAGGCTTCAAGTTAAAATCCTGTGTGGGTCTCCCTCAAGTGCTCATATCTGCATGTGCATACGTGTTTGTCCAGAGATCCATTAGTCCGTTATTAGCACACAGCGGTCCACATCTGGCCCTCACAACCAGCTCCAGCCCCAGATTCTCAAAGGGAGATTTCAGACCTGATCCAAAAATTAGTCGAGTCCTGACCCAGGTTTTTGAGAGGGAGGGGCAACTATGGCAACACTGCATGCCATCAGTTCATGGAGTCACTGTTGTAGGTGAACTGGGCTGTATTTCTGGACACAACTCACTCTAGCTGCAGCTTTCTTATGTCATCAAATGTGCCAAACAGTAGGGAAAGACTATCTTGTGTTTCAGTGGGTAGATGGGTATTTGAAGACACTGAGGAAGCAGAGATTAAAGCATCGCATTTCTGGCAGTTAATCTTGTGGTGTCAGCCTGCTTTGCCTATGATCAGCTGTGTGTGTGTGTGTGTGGGTACATGTGTGCGTACGTGTGTTACTGTGTTATATGGAAATGACTGCCTGGTGTTAACTTTGGCCAGTAAAAGATGAAGTCACTCCGCTATGTTAGTGTCTATTGAACACTGCCATTTAAAATGTTCAAGGCTGGGTTTGCTTTGACAGTCTGCTATGGCTGCTATGTAAGAATTCAACAGTAGTTCTCTTTAGTACAGTTCAACATGCAGGGCTTTAGCCTATTGATTAAAAAGATCTGATCACTGATGATTATATTGGCAGGAAATTTCAATATAACTTTATTCTTCCAAGTTGAGGCTGTGGACCATTACTTGATAAATTCTCACTCTAAGAAATCATATGTTGACTGCACATTATGTGTAAGATATAATATAATGTAAGTAAAAGTGGCATGATGATTTACATACAGTATCTGTCCTTATGTTTGTAGTTGTAGTTTTAATGGTCTACATTACTATCAGGGAAAAATGAACACCCACATATTTAGCTAACAAATCTTGCCTTATATTTGGTCCGCATATGACTTTATATATGATTGTGAGGATGAGTAACTGAAAAGGGTCTTAACTGAAACAAACATCTCAACAGTTTGTTTTTCTTGTCAAAGGAACACTTCACTGATTTATAACTTCTTGTTTTCATTTGAGTGTTTGGCTTCGCTTAAATGTGAGGATGGGGTGGGTCAAGAGGGAGCTGAGGAGGATGTGGGGTGAGGAATATAAGCAGCGACATAAAGACTTGGAGGGGTGGGGGTCATTGGAAAGAGCAGGATGAGAACTTGGATTCGGAGAGATCAGAGACAGAGGTGAGGAATCGTGTGGTGGGGAGGGGATGTACAGGAAACCCCATTGTGTGGTGGCTCCAGCCATTTCCTGTTTGTGTGCCAGCTGTATTTCCCTCCTTCCTGCTGTACCCAGGAAGTCAGTGTCACATTCCAGCTCTGATCAGCTCTGTGAGATCTCAGGCCATTGCCACCGTCAATACCTGCATGTTTGTTGCCTCCCTGGTTTATTTTTAGGGGCGTTAAATAACACACATTTACAGAGGATGCACATTTGCAGAGGTAGATCCATGCAGACTCCACTTAAACTGCTAATGTATTGGCTACGGTCTGTTGACACTGCTTGAACTCTAGATCCAAAGATGGGGAGACGTAAAATTAATTCAGAGAACCGATGAGACCTGTATTACAAAAAAGTACCTGTAGTCAAGTTACATCACTCACACACTCAGATATATTGTCAGTGTTGTCGTTTCTATCTGAAATGAACATTATTTAGGCTAATAGTTTTGCCTCTGTCGTTGTGTTGAAGTGAAAAAGGCACTCCAACAATTATGTTCTTACATGATTAATCTGACACGTACTACTTTGATTAATCAATTAATTTGTTTTGTTCTACAAAATAGTGTCAAACTCCATGTCACAACTACCCAAAGCCCATGGTGACGTCATCAAGCTAGCTTGTTTCGCCTGACTTGTCCAAAACTTAAACATGTTCAGTTTGGAGGCCAAAAGATCATGGTTTGGTTTACAACAATAAGTCAAATGCATACATTAAAGGTAGGGTATACAAAATACACCCTTTCAAACATAATACTTAACCCATTTTTGCTTGTGAGCTAGTGACCTTTTGGCCGTGGCTCTTACCCTACCCAGCACAGTCTTAGTCTGTCAGGTCTGTCTTGAATCTCTGTGCAGAAAATGTTTTTTCTTGCTGAAAACAAACACTAAGCATACATTTCAATTTGTCTTTCTCGCCCCCTTCCTCCTGTTCAGCGGTAGAAGAAGGCGAGTCTTCAGAGTGTGGAGGGACCTGGGATGAATCAACTGTCCAGACAGGTTAGTGTACAGACACACACACTCACGCGCACACACACACACACACACACACACACACACACACAGTCAGGCAAACACACACTCGCACTGATAATGTAATAGAGTTCCAGCAAGCTGTCAGATCCACAGGAGAGGCTTAAGTCTATACATCTCCGCAACACACACACACACTCACACACAGTCACACACAATTTGTAATATCAATTCCACATGGTTTATAATGGCCTGCTCAGAGGGGATATCAAGGAGAAAAAGGAGGAAAAGATGGAGAGATCAAGTGAACATAGAAGGAATTCTGATGCAGGGATTGTTGAAAATATTAGTAGAGGGAAAACCCATGTAAGAGAGAAAAGAGGAGATTTGAAGAGAGAAAGAAGGAGTGAGAGGGAGATGTGGAAAGAGACAGAGCTCTCACTGGTCTCAGGAGTCAGACTGAATGGAAAAAGAGATGACAAAGGGGATATGGAGAGAGAGAGAGAGAGAGAGAGATGGGTGGAGGGGGGACAAGAGAGAGATTTGTGTGCTTTTTCACTACTCTCTGTGGTCTGGTGATATCCTGGGAGGAAGTCAGAGAGATGGTAGGGCTTTTCTTTTTCTTTTCTTTTTGTTCTTTCTTCTGGATTTTGTTTTTCCTAGTGGTTTCTCCAAACCAACCCCTCCATTTTCTTCCTCTCTGTCTACTCTGCTGTCTTCTCTTCTGTTTCCACACTGGGATGGAAATTTGAAATTATCCTCACTCGCCCTTTTGCCATTAATGGGGAAAGGAACAAATGAACAGACTGCGTTCTGGAGTTAATTTCTAAAATGAAAAATAACATTGATTTTGTGTCTAGATAGAAGGGTGGCACTTAAATGAATTTAATGGATGTGCTGTTATTCATTGTAATTTTGCAGGCAAAAGCATTTCTGCAGAGGGCACGTGAGAGCAGGTTTAGGTCACCCTCAAGGTATATATTCAAGAAGAATTGCTGATTGATCTGCTGTTGATCAACTAACTAATTGATCTATTGATCATTACAGCTCTAGAGCTCACTGTAAATGACACGACTGGACCCAGAACATCATTATTAGTAGGTGTGGTGTTTGGGAAATTCGCTTTTTTCACACTTCTGCTTTAATGAGTCAAAGATTTCAGGGTGAAAAATGACGCAGGTCTGCAGGCTCCATATGCTAACCCCGGTGCAACTGGGCTACTGACATTTTTCTCACAGCTGTCATCAGTGCTTAGTAAAGATCACATTACACATTTTCCAAACCACTGAAAAACACTTTGACTACTATAGGTGTTTGTCAGCTGTAGCTAGTTTTTCTGCTCTGGTGTGCAGCCTATCAGAGAGCAGTTAAACACTTCCTCTGACTAGATCCCAACAGAGAAATAAGATACTGCTGAATGTGGTAAATATGCAGTTATATCTCTCTCCCTCTCCTGCCCCATCTCTTGTTCAGCTCTACAGGGATAGAAGGGTAGGAAAGTATGACCCTTGGGGTGTCTATGACGTACTGAACCCTCCCATCCTTGCCCCCCCATCCTCAAACCTGTGCTAACTCTCCTCTGGGGGGGTTATGTCTGTGTGAGTGTGTGTAGGTGTGTATGTGTCTGAGTGTGCATGTTAAGGGGGGTGCTGACTGAGGTCCTGGGTGGCTCACTAGAACTGCTGTGTGTGTCAGTTCCTGCAGGAAGCTAGAGTCCCATGACACACTCTCTCTCACACACACACACACACACACACAAACACACACACACAAACACACACCTATCTCTCACTTTTCCTCCCATAAAAACATACTGTCCCATATTCCCTTACTCAGCCACTCTTTAGTTTGGATTTTACCGTCAATTCCCTGTCCCAGCATCCTCTGCATCCACTTTTCTCTCTTTCTCTGCATGCTTGTCTCCTCCTAAATCTCTAAGTATTATTCTTTCTCTCTGTCTATAACTCTCTCTATCTTCCTTACCTTTTTTTTGCTTTTTATCTGTGCTCAAATAAGAATAAGTGTGTGTGAGAAAAGGAGTGAGAATTGCTGCCTATCCCTTATTGAGGCAGATTATAAAGAAAAAAGACCTCGTTTCCTTTATTCCCTGGGAGATGATGTCGACAAGGACGGGGTGAGAACGAGGGAGAGACAAAGAGAGAGAGAGGAATATACCTCCCATCCTGTGACTAAATTCACAAACTTCCACCCCTCCTCCATGTCTTCTCTCCTCTCTTTTCTCAGTTTCACTCTCTCTGTCTCTCTTTCGCTTTTTCTGGAAAATGTGTAGTGGGTTTGGAAAGACCCACAGGAGGGAAGGCGGAGGGAGCATCAAGCCAACCAATTCTCCCCCCTTTCTACTTCTCCTCTCCTTCCCCCTGCCTCCCTCTCCCTGGCTTTTCTGCCCCAGAGAGAAGCCCTCAGAGGCCGAAGTTGCCCCAACACCCTCCACCTCTCTTTCCCTCTACCCTTGCCACCCGTTAGCGAGACAGAAAAACAACTTGTCCCCTTCCTCCCTGGTTTCCTTCTCTTGTTCCTTCACTCCCCCAGTGTGCTGGGAGAAGAAAGAGAGAGCGGCTGCCAAGGATAGAGAAAGGAAATAAGAGAGAGTTGGGAAGGGCAGGTAGCCGTGGAGTTGGCCTGTTTATAAGAGTCATCTGTTCAGACTTTATCGTATGTTCAGTCTCATAGGAGAACAAACCAGGTAGGGGTGAGACACTTGTCCAGCCAGGCAGGAGTGCACTTTAGAGGGCATGTATAGATGTGAGTGTCTGTGATGAAATCCTTCTCTCTTTCTCCAGAGACTTTTTTTTTCCTCAATTCCTGTCTGACAATCTACTGTAGACTCCACACACACTTATATGCACACATACACACATACACTCACTGTTTCTCTTGGACAACATACACACCGAGTCACATACAGAAAGAGCCAGTGAGTCATCATGGAAAAGGTTTGTCAGGTCCCCAAGCAGAAACTGAGACCTTACTGCATTATTGTTATTCACAGCCTAAGCTCTGTGTGAATGTGAGTGCATGTGCGTGTGGGGACACAGACATGACTGGCTGGCCAGAAAGCTGCCTCCGCCTCTCAGATGACAGAAAGTATCAGGAAAGTGTGTTAGTGAGTGAATGAACATAGCCGGATCAATGCAGTTTATGTTATTGCAATATCTAATTTTACAAATGTCCTTGAAACTTCAACAAAAAACGAAATATCAATGCTTTGCTTCTTCTAATATATCCAAACTACAAAAATATGTGAAATGTCACATTGCAAGCGCATGTGTCCATGCGCACTTGCCATCCACTGCCTTGTGAGAGTGTTTGCCATTTTGAGAGATGTCAGCAGAGAGGTATTTCCTCTGGTGCAAAAGACTAGGATCTTTGTTCTAATCCAACTACAGGTGAAAACACACTGCATGTGCCGCATGGTTGTAGATTAGCAGGAAAGATGCACCATATGTGGCTGCTTAATTGTAAGTCATTGCAGGGGTCAGAGGGTCAAGGTTGGTTTGACCCTTTACCCTGGGTAAAGTACTTCATTTATTTGTATACAATCAGTATCACTATTCTCCCGGTTTAATCTAATATCTTCATGATGGCCAGAGCTGAGAAAAACAGGACACCGGCCCTTCTCCCTCTCCATTTCTCTCTCTCTCACTTCCTCCGTCTCTTTTCCTCTTCCTCCATCCCTCTCTCGCCACTACCCTCTGGAGGTCCATAATGTAGTTTTAATTTCCCCAAGGCTACCACAGGAAAACAGTTCCTGTGTGTGTGTGTGTGTGTGTGTGAACTATTATTTCCTTCTTGTGACAGCACAGTGCATCTGTGTTTTTGTCTGTATTGCTGCATTTAAGCCCTTTGTTTGTGTGTGTGTGTGTGTGTGTGAGTAATTTCTGTTGGGGTGTGTGTGTGGACCAAAAATTCAAATAAATGAGCAGCTGTCAACTTGTTTGAGTGTGGTTTTCTGCCGATCTGTGTGAGTCTGTGCACTGCAAGTCAGGCTGATTTCATGTATATTTGTATATGTATGATGTGTGTGTGTGTGTTTCTGTTAGCTTCCATGACGTTAGTGGCTCTTTCATCATCCTTTTTCCAGACATTGGTGTTGGGTGCTGCTCTCCCTTGCTGCACCATGTCCCAGGGGTCCATGTGTAGGTGTGTGCATTTAAATGTGAGAGTGTGTAGCTGAGTGTGTGTTTGTGTGTGACTGGTACTCTGTGGCTCAGCAGATCTCCTCCCAGGGGGGTGGGAGGCCTTGTATTGTGAAAACACACACACAGGCTATGGGAGGAAGAGGGGAGGAGGTGAGGAGAGATGGCTTCTTTATATAGCCACCTAACACACACACACACCCCCACCCACCCACCCACACGTACACACTCACAGAGCGAGGCAGAGGGTGAGAGAGGGGTGGGGGAGTCATTCTCTTGAGAGACAGAGAGCAGGCCTGTGTTGTTGTGTCCAGCTGCACCTGTTCAGCCTGGGTTTGTCAGTGTGCATTTGAGTGTGCACTCTATGCCAAATGTGTCCACCTCTCTTTGTATCTGCCCACTTCAGGGGGCTCAGTTTGGTGGGTCATTGTCCTGACAGTCTAACCAAAAGTATCATCTCACTGTAATAGTGTGTTTTTATTTAGGGTGTTTTCAGCCGCATTTGATTGGGAGAGACTGATCGAAGTAGAATCTGCACACTGTTCCACCGACCCCCATTGTGTTACCTCTCGTAACCAGATAACACTTCGACAATACGCCAACAAACGCACACAGAGAGGACATACCACTCTTTTTCCACTTCATCCTGTCATAGATGTGACCACTGCTTTCTCTAGGAGATAATCAGAGCCAGCTAGCCTCCTGGAGTCATGGCAGCCCGTAAACTACATCACACAGTATATGGGCTTACAGTAAAGCTATTCACATCACAGTTTATGGGATTGCTGGTCACGACTCAAGACTCAAGAGCAAATGTAGCCAGCTTTTTTGTGCACACTGTAATGGCTTCAGTTTTTTTACAAAGCATTGTGCGAAAACAGACATTTTAATTAATTCAGTGCCCCTACCTCAAAAGGAGAAGTTTATTAAAATAAAGTGCAGCACAATATTGCCTAAATTGGGAGGTTTTTTTCATCATTGTTTGAACCTGCTGAAGGGCCACACAGTTGCGCTCATATTACTTCACAGACATCTGTGACAATCACAACAAATGGTTGGAAGTAAGTGTTGTGTACCTGTCTTTAATGGCATTGTAGCCCACTGCGCACATCAAGCACGCCACGTGATGCCGGTCTGATTTTAACCTCATGGCTGGTTCGTAGCCCTGCTGAAGGTGGTGGTGCCCAGCCAGGTGCCTGTGAATCCCGGTCCAGTGTGGAGCAGAATGAAAGCCTTGTGCTGGGACTGTTTAGTTTCTAAACATTTTGCTGGAAGCTCCACACACACCTTTTCCCAACGTTTGATGGCTGTTTTAGGCTTCCACAGACACTGATGTGTGTGTGTGTGTGTGTTTTATGCATGCTTGGCCAGCAGATATACATCTCTCTGAGCTGCAGAGTGCGTCCCAGACAGGCCACAGTACCAGCTCCTGGCTGCCAAATCTAACACTTGAATAACTACCTTACCTTTGCAGTATTACGGTATGTTTTATTCCCCTTTAACTCTCCCTCTAGCTCTGGCACTCTCTTTCAGTGCACTTCTATCACCCTGGGGCAGTTCAGGAACATTTCCCAGAGTTCATTAGTTCCCCAGTTTTCTTCCCACAGGATATATAGAGATGTACGGCGGTCATGCTGACTGTGTGTGTGTGTTTGATTTTTGGTGTTCCACTTTGTGTCTCCACTAGCTTATCTTGGCAACTGCACATGACGGTGCCACGAAACCAAAGTCAGACTGTGGGATGGAGTGTATCCATCTTGAGAGCACTTGGAACCACTGTTAGAGGCTCTCTGTTCAGATTGGATCCCACATTTCTGAGAGGGACAAAACCTCTTTCCTCGCCTGTCTGGCTTTCTCTCTCCCATTCAGTATGCTTAAGGCTTATTATCATTTAGCTCCCTAATTACCTCAATGAACTCATTTTAACATAAATAATGAGAGAACACACACAACTAACAGACGCAGCAGTGCTCTGAACACACACAAATATCCACACATAGTCTTCTGTGAGCCTAACGAGTGGTGATTAGTGGGTCTCAGCAAGGCGTGGTTAGGCTGTGTAACATCATTCTGCACTGTGGACTCTGCTAATTCACTTCTCTTTATCTAATTACCCAGGGTGCGCACAAACACACACACGCATACACGCACACGCACACACACACACACACACACCACCTGCATATCTTTCCTGCAGATATGCAAAGTGACCTCATTATTCCTGAGGTATCCATTTATATATTTATATTTTTATCTGTTAATAAACAGCCCATTGTCCTCAGGTTACTGAGGCTGGTGGCTACATCCAGGAATCTTGCTTATTACTTTTCCTCCAGAGACACACGGTGTAAAAACATCTTTTCTCCACATCCTAGCCTGATGTTGCCTCCTGTCATACACAGACGCCCGCATATGAAAAATATCTTAAAAATAGTCTGTAATATATAATACATGACTTTCTCTGGAGTGTCACGCGGTTCAAGAATACATGACGCTCCCAGGCCTTTATAGATAGACTATCAATAGATAGAGATTCATAGATCATAGAGCGATATGAAGGTATAAGCCATCATGGTGCTGTTGATGATATTAATTTTTCAGTCCATGGACTAAATGTACAACTGATGCTGTCACTGATTTAAATATTTAGGCTGCATTAATAGCTGTGGATGCATGACCGTGAGCAGTCCTCTCTGCTGCTCTAGCTGTTTCTACATGCAGACCAAAACCTTAAACCAGACACTGACATCATGGTTATGATGCCATGTTGACATTTAAATACAAAATCTGTAATGCATTGTAGACAAGGAAGTGGCAATGCCAGAGAGATTCAATTTAGTTTTCTTTTTCTACCCATACACATCCTTTTTTTCCTGCAGACCAAAACAATGCTTTTCAATCCCAGTTCTTAGGACCCAGAATTGTCTATCCCACCAGCTAGTTAATTTCCTGTAATTGCATTCACGGCGCATCCCAGGTGTGATTCAGTCCCTCATTACATGGCTAGAATAAAAATCAGCAGGGCTCTGTGATTCAAGGACTGGTGGAAAACCCACACTTTTGAAATATGTCCTTTTAGGTGAATCTTATGAATCTTCATAATTTGCTCCATTGCAGTGGCTTTCATGTTGTTGTGAAATAGTTGTATTTTTCATTTCATATGTAGTCAACTGGGCGTGATTTTGATTTATTTTGTCTCTATGGATGGCATAAGAATATACCAGGGGGTCTGGGCCTGGGATTGGAGGGGTGTGTGTGTGTGTGTGTGTGTGTGTGAGAGAGAGAGAGAGAGAGAGAGAGAATGTGCAGTTATTCCTGGCATAGGGACAGTCTGTGACTCAGAGATAATGGTTCTCTGTAGAGCGTGTGTGTGTGTGTGTGTGTGTGTGTGTGTGTGTGTGTTCATATGTCTTCTATGAGTGACTCTAGCTATATCCTGCCGACGTGCGCTCGTGTGTGTGTGCGCTCGTGTGTCTGTATGTGAGGGAAAGAGAAACAGCCAGTGGATTGTGCACACATGCTATTGCTAGGGACCACTGTCGTACTATTCAATCAATACCCCAGCACACACACACACACATATATATACACACACCCCTCTACACCCTAAGCACCCATGGGAGTTGCCGGCTTTCATTAAGTAGGCCTGCTGCTTCTATCTGGTGTGGTCGAGGTGGGGGAGGTGTTGTGCAGAAAATGAGAAAGGAGATGTGAGGGAGTTTTGTGATAAATTAGAGAAACATGGGATGAACAATGTCTAGTTTGTAAAGCTATGTCCAGCTATGTTTGCATGCAAAAAGTTCATTTTAGGTGGTTTTAAAAACTACCAATGAGTAGACAACTAAATAAACGTAAAATTGATTTGTTCATAGATCATAAATGCTATTTGTAAACCAAGATGGACATTAATTCTTATGGTGCTGCTTGATGTCACTGAAAAAAACGAATGCTTGTCCACTGACCACATAAATCTAAATGCAGCTTAATGACAAAAGAGCTGTATTGTGTTTTGGTGTGACATGTGAAATTAGTCATCACAGACTGAGGCAACAGCAAGTTGGCTTCTTAACACCACTCCACTCTGTCTGACCGTCATCACACACTTCCTTTTCCCTGTTCACAACACGAGACAGGCGTTTTCAGGTTTCACAAAGCTCACGTTTGGTGTTGGCTTAGTGTGGATGGAAGGGAAAATGGAGAGAGACAGACCTGTTGTTAAATTTAGCCGACTTAGTGTGTGCACTTGCACTTTCGGTGACTGATTGAGAATGTGCTATTTCAGACATGCCTTTGTTCTGAAAAACTTGCATCATGCTTTCAATTCACGATGCTGAGAACACAACGCAAGCACACACACACACACACTGTGGCCTAGCCAGGAGGTCTGATGCCTGTTGTTTGAGTGTGGTAATGATCATAACAGCTACAGTCTCTAGTAGGAGCTTCAGTGCTCGTTCTAAAGGCCCCCCATCTCCCTCTCTCTGAGGTCCACAAGAGGACACATGATTATCCTTTCCATGTGGGGAGGGAGTTGGGTGGTTAGGCGAGGGGGGTAAGGGGGTACCATACAGTGCATGTACAAATAGAAACGCCACCAACTGTGTTGGCCTCTCTCATCCCTTCATCCTCCTCTTTTCTGACACCCATCTCTCTCTCTTTATCCCAGTGTACAGTGATTGAGGGCTGAAGATCAAGTAAAAGGATCAGCAGACCAGCAAAAACAAGTATTCAAAAAAAAAAAGGAGGGAGAGATGAGGACAGAGGGGTGCAAGATGGAGAGGTTTCATCTGGCTCCTCCCTCTGTTGCTATGACAGCAGGTTGTGTTGGCATGCACTGGAGTTGGCACTGCCCTCACCTCTGGCATCAGGGCACCCTGGGGAGACTGTGCCTGTGTGTGTGTGTGTGAACGTAGTGTGTGCTTGCTTTTGAAAGGCACGACGCTGCACTGAAAAAAATCATACCAATTTGAAGAGAGCATTTGTCTGGTTTCCAGCCCATACTTAATGGAATCTTTTTGTCCCAGTGAGAGAGATTTACCTTATTTTAACATTCAAAATTTGTGACTAAATATTATAGAAATGAATGTTCACATGAGTAGTTTTTGGTGTGCGGGATTTATCTTACACCATTCTTGAAATGTATACTTCTATCGTTATATATACTTATACTTATCGTTTGTACATGCGTGCGCTTTTTTACGTATCCAGGTAATGTGCCTCTGGTGGGAGTGTGCATTTTTATGTGTTTGCATATGTATGCTTACCTGTGTATGTTTGTGTGAGTGTGCACAATGACCAGCGTGTATATGTGCGTACGTGTGCCGTGCGTATGTCAGCGTGCACGCGTGTGTGCGTGTGTTTTGTCAGCCAAGGGGCCACTTTCTCTCCCCGGCCAGACGGCGCTCTCACCACTGGACAGATGGCCAACACCCTCCCTCTCTTCTTCACCATCCCTTCATCTATCCCTTCTTCCACCCCTCCGCTACTGTCTTCCTCTCCAGCAGCCGCCTAAACCCCCCATCACCTCAATCCCTCGTTCCCCACCTCTCAGCATCCCTTTCTCCCTCTCTCCCATCACACCTCGCTCGTAATAAATCAGAGCGCGGTGGAGCCTCTGAATCTCACTCTAATTCATCTCACTTTGACTCGCAAACACACTTTCTTTCTTAAAGTCATCGACTAAGCCGTCGTTCCACTTTTGACTCTTCTTTTACCGGGCCCAGAATGATCCCATGGAAAACCAGGGGAATGTTTTTTAATGTCGCTTAAGACACGCTGATGCTGAGCTGACGAGCAGGTTTTGGTGTCTTTTTTTCTAATACCAAAAACCTATAAATGAGGTGTCAAGGCGACAGAGACATTTTCTGCCACTTACACACATAAAATGATGTTAGAAGCTCTTAATGAAAAATGGTCTCCCTTTAGTGAGTGCAGTTACGGGTCAAAAAGGATTCATTCAGTTGTGTCCATTAAGTCATGGAGGTTATTGATTCCCTTTAATGGCCAGCACTTCAAATTTAGTAATGAAGGTTTAACTTAACTGACGTACCCTTATATTAGATGGGCTCACCATATACAATCAACCCTTTGCAAGCCTTTTTCTTTTTTGACAGTAATTCTCTTTTCAATCAGCAGAATGATTGATTCATGTTCTCTGCTCTAATCATCTGTGGTTGCTCTGGCAGCTGTAATTAATGGTCTTTAATCAAATTGCTTCATTGGTGGAGAATATTCACAACATTTTAAAAGCCTTTTTCTCCCTTTATATCAGCACTTTGCTCTCAAGTTGGTTTAGTGGTTGGTCTAGTAGATTTGGCTCTATGTGGTATATTGGCTTATATGTATGTGTTATGCTGGTGTTATGTTTCACCGCCATGCCTTTCTCCCACTTTTCCAACATCTTTCACTCAGACTTTGTTTTTATCCCTCCCTTCATCCCCTGCAATGACTTTATATAACTCCCCCTTTTTTCTCCTCTCCTCTCCTCGCCTCCAGTGTCTTCAGTGTCAGTGCTATTGGATCCTCAGCGTTTATAATGTGATAATAAGGTGTGAAAATGGAGACACAATGGAGCAGTGAGGATTGGGCCGACACAGCCTTCCTCTGGTCCCCTCTCACACTCCGTCTGCCTGCTACCAGGACACACACGTTCACACACACTTCGTCTCATGCTGGAGTGATATACCACACACACGCTGAGCACAATTCAGCCAGGTTGCACATATAGTTGGTTAAACATAGCTGGTAAAAAGGCCAAAAATATTTTTTTCTTGAAAAATCAAAAACTAAAATGAAAAGGCATAAATGATTTAGATTAGAACAGAAGACGGTGGAGGACAATGATTATGTCAGTGTGGTTTGCGTTTAATCCAGGGGTTACTGTATCAATGTGAAGACAACATAAGGCTATAACGATAAGCATTGTTAATAGCTCCTGTTTAAAAAAAAAAAAAAAAAAAAAAAAAAGCATGTGCTCATGGTTATATGCTGTGTGTCTCCTCAGAAGTCCCAGCGTCTGACAGAGAGGTTGAGCCCAAAGACGGTCATGGGGTGGGTGCTGAGGATGGAGAACAAGAGGACCACGATGAGCGTGATGACCGAGATCATGACGATGACCTAGATGACGAGTCCATCTTCACCTGTGACAACTGTCAACAGGACTTTGACTGTCTGGCTGAGCTCACCGAGCACAGAACCCACCACTGCCCAGCTGGTAAGATTGTCACTAGATGTTGGTAGTGTTCATGCTGACTGACCAGGCTCACATCACTCTCCCACTGTTTGTATGCCAGAGATGGAGTGCACTTGGAGTCGTGTGTACCTCGTTCAGTAATGCGCTAACATAGTCAATGTCAGGGATTAGTAACAATGTAGTACTTTGATTTTGGGGTAAAGAATATCATTGACAAGGGAAAAATAATAGTCAGAGGTTGTGTATTCAGAAGACATGCATATATTATCAGAGATAACATATTTGGCTGCTACATGAAATAATGTATATATAATATTTCTTCCCGATGTTTGATAACATCTAAGGGCTGAGGTTGAACTAGATCAACACTTTGTAATCAATCTAATTTTAAAAAGTGGGTGGGTCTAAATCTGGTGTACGATTGTGCTGCATGTTTCTCAGTGCTATGCTCTCAGGTACAGATGAAACAGTCCAGTTGCATCATGCAGAATCACGAGTCTCATAGATTCGCGGGTGACTCGGGCCCTTCCCTGTCTCTGAATACCTATAGCTGTTGGATTCAGTTATACCCATGTGTCCCACAGGAACAGACTTGTGCACGCACACACACACAGAGGCCGTTATTAGTACTGGTGTAATTAATGGAGGGGCTGAAAGGAACGCGGCGGGGGCATCTGGTTCCTACAGATTAATCCAAACGCTCACTTAACAAGCCAACACACACACACACGCGCGCACACACACACACACACACACACACACATGCAAACAGACTTTTTTTGTTACTGCAAGGCAGTCTTCCTCTTAGTGAGTGTGAGAGTGTGTTTACTTTTGATAGGAGGATGAAGATATAGGGAGGAGGGGATGGAGGGCTTTGTTTAAACTGGTAAAGATAGTGTTTCTAGGGACTATGTAATGTAGATGGTAAGACCCCTTCCTCAGCGATGTCTTACTCACCCGCTGGCTTGACATCCAATCCCCCCAGAGTCACACGTCTTAGGTCTTTTTACTGTCTGACAGAGATGCAGTAATACAGGAACAGAGTTTTGTTTGCCTTTATTAGATATTCTGCAGTGAGGAGCAACAGAAAATATTTAGAGAGATGGTGAGGGATTCCAGGCAACACAAAGGCCCCTGGCCTGTACAGTGCAATCATGTCATGCAGGGTACACCTGAAACACTGGAGTATCCTGGTGGTCTGGTGGTCCATCATACCTGAAATTTACAGGAGTTAACGGAAACACATGCAATTCATGTTTACGCGAAGAATAGGAATACTACAGAACTGCACTTAAAAGAGCTCTGAGGCTCAATATTAGTGCTGTTCTGTACTTTAAGATTTAAGGCTTTAGTTTTGTTAGCCTGTGCCCACTTAATTGTAGAATTGGTTTAATTGTGCGCTAACTCAAAGTACTCCACAATGTAACCTATCATACATGTAAGTGCTTTCTTTTTTAGATTTTTTTTTCTTGCCTTTGTCATTTCTTTGTGCCTTACACACACACACACACACACACACACACACACACAGAATTACTCTGCCAAAAGCGCAGGGCTGCTGTCAGAGCACGGGATGTGGCCTGTGATTTCAGCACAGGAGTCTGGGGAGGGCTACATGTTGCTGAGCGAGAAAGCGGAGGGAGGGAGGGAGGGAGGGCGGAGGGGGGAGGGAGGGAGCGCGGAAGAAAGAAATGAAATGAAATGATAAAACATGTTTTTCCCTGGAGAAAGAGTGGTTGAGATTGCAGAGTAATCCCCCAGCTCGGTGGGATATGTGTGCACTTGCATGCGGGGGTTTGTGTACGTTCAACTATGTGATGGTGTGCGTTGTTGTGTATATGGTTGAACATGTGTATTCGTGTGATGTGTATGTGTGTGTATGAAGTTAGTGGTGGGACCACAGCTTTCTGGTTATTATTGAGGAGAAGGCTAAATTAAAACACATGGACTAAAGAATCCTTTTAAGTTCTCTGGTAGGGACCCCTGGGAGTCTGTGTAGAGGAGGGCTTGGGACACACGCGCACACACACACACACACAAACACAAAAAACACATAGCCTACTGGGGATAAACACACGCCACTCTGGATCTGCATGAGAGAGTTAATGTGTTCATACATTTTGTAGTTTGATGGTGTGTGTGTGTGTGTGTGTGTGTGTGTGTGTGTGTGTGTGTGTGTGTTTGTCCTCGAGCAGAAACCAAACAACTCAGACATCAGCCATCTTGGTTGGGGGTGACAGACGGGGGCCATGTTGCCAGAAGTAGCTATCTATGATGTATTATGACCAAAATACATATAGAAGTCGAACCAAAACCAAAATAATTCCCAGTGTGTCATCGCCACAAAACATGACTGGACCAATACTGATGCGAACAGGTTTGCAGCAGCAGGATTGCTAAACCTTACTATCCCTGAGGTGGAGGACTCCATGTACTGTAAGTAAAAGAGATTGTAATTATTTTTACACTCTACATAGGTGTAATAGGTTATGTGAGTTTGTAGATTTAAGTAAGTATATGTACACTGTGGAAAAATACAAATAAGCATTTAAAAAAAAGTTTATCAATGTTCATTAGTTGCAGGGAAATGAAGTTGGTCAACATCGTAACATGGGACGCAACTAAATGTTCATACAGTGCAGCCTGCTGCAATAGTACTAAGTCCTAGCAACATGAAATTTTAACATTTCAGTCTTAGGTGCCACTCTCAGCTCTACTGTCCACTGTCAGCAATCAATTATTGAATAATATTTGTACATCTGCTGGTCCCAGGTGCTGGTTTGAGGACCATGTTAGTTGGCCCTGAATCCTCTGCAGAAAAAGCGCTGGTATCTGTAATGCTAACTATACTGTTGTAGCAAATGGGTCCCAAGTTAGCAGCTAGCTGCGGCCATAACGCTGAATGGGTCCCAGGTGCGAGAGTGAAGCACCAAGTAATTCAGTGCCACTCTAGCAGAAGGCCTATAAAGAGGCACCATTAATTTGAGTGGAAATTGGACAAACACACACACACACACACACACACACACACACACACAGTGGCACAGATCAATGACATATAAATGTGTGTACACCCACTCCAACACGCACATACCCACAGACCCCACACATCTGGTTAATGTAATGCCACATTAATGTGCATGAGCCTGACTGCTCAGCTGGTTGTGTGTGTGTGTGTGTGTGGGAGATTGTGTGCTTCTATTACAATACCATTGTTATTCTGTTCGACTGCAGCTTTAAGCCAGTGTGACGACTCTGCTTTTGAATTGTGGATAAGATACTCGGTGTGTGTGCGTGTGTGTGTGTAAACTGATTTAACTGACACAGTAATTCCTCCCTGTGTACCTGGTATTTATATGTTGTCATATGTAGCTCATGAATGATACTTTTGGCATTATCAATAGTAATACTCATGGTAGAATAACAGCCTTTATGCTGAATTTCATAGTGTACATATAGTGCACCACACTTCTTTTCAACTGTAAACTGTAATATCCGTTGTACAGGAGCCAAATAATTTACTTTTCATTGTTGCACAGCCTGATATTCTGAACCATTCCACATGGTTTAGAGGCTCTGAGAGAGCTGACTGATGCATATATAGTGTGTAATATCTATGTGTGTGATGTGTGTCTACTACTTTTTGTACATGTGGGTCTGTATCCTGTGTGTGTACAGTATGTGCGAGAGAGACAGAGCGAGAGTGTGAGTCGGGGGAGTGTCGATGGGTCTCAGTAGGAGTCAGAATGTGGAGCAGAGGCTCCCTGAGGAGAGGAGGAGCGGAAAAAAACCTCCTACAGATCAAATGGAAAACATTCTCTGGCCCTACTCTGCCACATGAACACACACACACACAAACAATCACACACACACACACACACATCCCATGAGGGAATCCCAAAAGCTATCTTACCGGCCACAACATTCCAAGGTTGGGTCAATGTGATTGTGTATAGAGCTTTAAACACTCACACAGTGTTTTCAAACTGTGATGAAGGCTTTGTGTGCAGCTTCTGTCCATTTAGCTTAGTGATATATATAAAAGCTGCCTGAGACACACACACACACACACACCTCCACAGATGCACACACACGTCACAAGTGTCCACACATTTATTCTAGGCTTGAGTGAAAAGGAGACAAAAGGGCGAGAGGGCAAAAGATTGTTAAAGATGTCAGTAAAAACCATTTCAGTGGGAAGAGGAAATGATGAGAAGGTAGGCACAGAGTAAAAGCAGGAGCTGTCAGTCAAGGCAGGGGGGCGGGAACTGGTGCTGTCAGTGACAAATAGCAAGTCATTAACCCAGCTAGTCGCTTCTTAGATGGTGCGATGGTGTGGGTGGAAAATGGTGCGTGTCTATGCAGGAAGAAAGCCAGATACTGTGCATATTCCTTCCGAAGGTATTTGTGAGGTCTCTGTTAATTGAGCACATACAGCTGCACTCGTGTCTATTCTCTTTCCTCTCTCAGCGGGGGAGTGGAGAGATTACCAGGGAGCCTGTCTAGTTGGGAGGGAGGGGGAGACAGAGAGGGAAATGAAGGAGGAAAAGAAGAGCAGTAGAAAAGGAGTAGCGGGGGGACAGGATGAGGACAGGTGAGGAGGAGGAGGAGGAGGACTGGCAAGTGGAGGAAAAACCTAAACTGTGCAAAGAGGAGGTGCAAGACAGGGGAAAGAGAAGAGGAGAAAAACACGGGGCAGGGAAGAGAGCGCGTCTGTTAATGCAGGGGCCCTTGGGTGACTGGTTTGCCTCCCACGGGACATCTCCCCACTCCTAAGCTCTTACCGTCTGTTGCAACCCGCTGTCTCACACACACACACACACACACATGCAGAGACACACCCTCTCAAGCGCAGAGAAACGCACACACATGCACCACACCACACACACCTAGCTGTGTCTGTCGTCAGGATAGCAGCTGAGTCCTGTGAGGCCAAGACTCTTATTAAAACCACAGATCACTTTCTACAAGAGAGGGAGAGCAGGAGAGGTAGGAGGGGTGTAATCTGAAACAAAATTACAGACAGCCTCCTGCACTCTGACCTGCCACTGACTCTGTGTGTGTGTGTGTGTGTGTGTGTGTGTGTGTGTTTCTAGTCTGTAGCACTTGATTGACAAAATAGATATCATGGTCTTAGTTGTTTCCTTCATGCTTACCCCCCCCCCCCCCATAGCTCCTGTCTTATCCCCTCTCCCTCCCTCTTGCCCTCTTCATCACCATGTGCCCCTCTTCCCTCCTTCTGCCCCCCCCCCCCCCCCCCCCCCCCCCCCCCCTTTCCCTCTGTGTCTCTGTACCCGGGGGTGGCCCGAAGATTCCTGTGCTAAGCCCTTGGCATACATACAAGTGCACAGCACACACACAGACACAGCTGGCTGCCGCTAAGGTTTTCCAGGGAGAGAGCAGGAGCCCGGCACCAGAGGAGAGGGGGATGGAGAGAGGAGAGCAGTAGAAGAAGAAGAAGGAGAAGAAGAGAGGGGGTGGCGGGGGAAGTGCAACATGCAGAGAGGGAGGGGGGTGAATGGAGGGATGGCACGGAGGGGGTGAGACGGAGAAGGGTTGTTGTGAAGTCATTTTTCATCACAGGGTTCATTTTTCACTGCAGAGTTCTCCCACTCTCTACACCGCTCTATTTCTCTTTATCTGTCCTCTCCTCCTCCCGTTCCCCTCCCTTGATCCCGCTTTGTCTCTCTTTATCTTCCCCTTTTTCCTCTTTTTTTTTTCCTGTCGTCCTTTCTCTCTCCCTCCTCAACCCCACCACACCTCTCTCTCTTTCTCTCTCCCTCTTGCCTAAACTCTTTCCATTCTCTCTCCGTCTCTGTCTCTCTCTCTTTCAGCCTAGTTTCTCCTTTATGAAATATGGATGGGAGCAGTTTTGGGCGCGCTGAGAGGTTTGCAGTTGGAGGGAGGGAGGGAGGGATGGAACTTGGGAACTGGCAAGGGAAGGAGGGGGGGGGGGGAGAGACAGAAAGAGAGACACACAGAGAGGGAGTGAGAGAGAGGGGGGAGAGGAGGGAGGGAGCTCGTGTCTCAGCAGACGTGCCTTGTGCATGCACCTAAACACCTCACTGAGCAATCTGTCAACATGTCAGCAACACATGTTTGGTAAAAAAGAGAGAGAGCGGTTGGAAGGAGAGAGGAGAGGGTGAAAAAAAATCTCTCCTCCTCCAGTGGGAGTAATGGCTCCCACCAGGGCTCTGGAAATGCTTTGAATTCAGCAGATTTCTATTGCGGGGTCCTCCCCCGGGGGCGTCTTTTTACAATGCCTGCATCTCAGAAATTTGAGCCCGAGGACCCCTGGGGGCGTCCTTTCATAATGCCTGAAAATGTAGGGTTATATTGTGTGCTCTTCCCCATGGGGCTTTTATTAATACCTGTATTCACTGCCACTGGAAATTACACAGGCGGCGCTGCAGGGGCCCGCGCTCGCTCCAGGAAGGGAGAAAGACTCTGCAGGGACGTTTTCTCTCTTCTCCTCTCTCTCCTCTTCCCTTCTTTTTTTCCCCCTCTTTCACCCCTCCCTCTCATCCTCCTCCTCCTCCTCCTCCCTCTCCTCCTACTTTGACTCTTCCTTTTTTTCTTACTTAATGCAAGAGTGAAAAAGAAGAATTTGCCAAAGGACACAAGAAAGTGTGTGTGTGTGTGTGTGTGTGTGTGTGTGTGTGTGTGTGTGTGTGTGTGTGTGTGTGTGTGTGTTGGCACCAGCTAACCCCCTTGTATTCAGCCCTACTTTGCTCAGAGGAAAAGAAACACTCGATTAAAAATGTAACTTCCCTCTTCCCCTCTTCTTTCTCTCTCATCTCTCCCTCTCTCTGTCCTTGTGTGCCTGTGTGTAGATCTAGCAGAGAGTAAATATTTGTGTGTCTGCGTTTGAAAGTGTGTGTGTGTGTGTGTGTGTGTGTGTGTGTGTAGACAGAAAATAAGCCCAAACCTATGGTCCAGTATAATGTGTGGTTTTGCTTGCTGTGTAAAACACAGACAGATACGACTGCTTCTGCCTCCAAACATTCATTAGGATTCTTCAGCCGAAAGGTTTGCGGCTTGTTTCCATGTGTCGGTGTGTTTGTGTTTGTGTGTGTGTGTGTTTATTGATCAAATATTTACACAGTCAGATTAAAGAAATATACATTTACATATCTTTGAATAAATAAAATTTGTCTGATCTCGCCAGTCAGACTGTTTGGATTTCAGATTTAGACGCTGCCCTCTGACTGTATGCCAGTGTCAGTCATGACTGGACAGTGCATTTCATCCACAACTAGAGGATCCTGTAACTCTGTGTATGATCAAACTTTCAGTGCATTCATGTTATGAAACAAGTAATGCTTATTGTAATGTTGAGATTTAGAGAATTTTTCACAGGCCTCTTTTAGTCCAGTCTAGCTGAAAACAATGCAGTTTTACAGTCTCATTTATAACTTATTGATTATTGAGTTTTTTGCATATAGAAAGCTCAAATATTAAGCAAACGGTCAATTAACCATTTAAATAATTTCTCTGGAAAAAATATATAACTTCTGGTGAGAGCTTCGCAAATATAAAGTGTTCCTTACTTTTTTTTTTTAGTGCAATTACCAGTTGAATACTTTCCAGTGCATAATGATGGGCTCTGGTGAATAAGTGAATGTATAGCCTTGTCCTCGTTAGGCTCTAATGGGGGAAAAAAAATAAAGCAAGCTGCAGCCCGACTTTATCAGCTGACTCTTAAACATGACCAGTTTTGAGAAGAGATGAGGCCACAGTGCATTTATAAATGAGGTCCTTAAAATGCTCAAGATGTCTGAAATCTCAGCATGCTTGTTAAAGTTGTTTCTGCATAACACGCTCTTGATGTATCTCGTCTTTAATAGCCCTCTGACAGAATTTTACTTTCAAGCCCAGTCGTTGGGGTGTGATAGTGATTGTAAGGTTTCAACCATCATGCATTTGGTGCACTTTTTAGACAAACTTAAGATGAATATTGCAAGATATCCGCTTACACTGTTGCCTCCTGTATACTGAAACATTACCAGTACACACCAACACAAAATGCTAATATATAACTCAACCACACAGTTGCACTCCCATTTCCAATGTGGAGCTGGAATATGTGGATAGTTGCACTGGCTAATTGCAGTATAACGAGCAGAAATACCCCATGTGCCCTCCTTGAAGTCTGACGGGCTTTTCTCACTCTCATCAACTTGTCAAATGATCTACCTCATGGAGTTCAGGGGCATTTTCTCCTCTGGGTGTTTATTTGAGCATCTTGTCACCAACATTGTCAGAGGCAACCTACTGGTTATCTGTTGGACAAACAAACACACAAGTTGAGGCACAGTGATTAATGGTGTCCCTCCAGAATAGTTTTTGGAGTATCAAGCTGCTTGATATGTTGACACAAGTTACTGAAAACCTTGTAATGGGGAGAGTCTCATTTTCCCAACCACGCTTAATTTGGATTCATATAACAGATAAACTAATGTGACTTGAATACGACATTTTTAAACCGATTAAACACATTTCCGTCTGGGTTTTGTATCACTCCAAGGTAGAAATTAGTGGTAACCTCCACGGGGAACCTTGACAGATTGGCCCACAGGTAAATGCTGGGCTGGTGGTGTTTAACAGCTTCATTGGACCGTCCAGTTAGTGACGGCAAGCTCACTGAGAGGACGGCATCACTGCCTGGGTTAGCCTGCAGCTGTTTCATTTCGTTATTAGTCAGTGATTACACCACACATCTGTGGTGTGTGAAGTGTGTGAAGTAGACCTATGCAGTGACCACAGCAGGGTTTAGTTGACACGGCAGTGTTCTCTAAAACTTTACCAGAATTTAACTTTTTTCACTGCATTTGTCGATGTGTGAAGGGTTTTTATAAACCCACTGTATACAAGCAAGTATGCATTATTGATTTTTTTCATTGCACATCAACATCTTGTGAACCATAACCCCAGAAGTGAGTTTTCAGAAAAGCTTAATCCCAAAAGTGTGTGTGTGTGTGTGTGTGTGTGTGTGTGTGTGTGTGTGTGTGTGTGTGTGTGTGTGTGCTCTTGTCTATGTATGTATGCATGTGTCTGTGTCTAGCTACTTATCTGTATATCCATATATGTGTGTGTGTGTGTGTTCTTCTATGTCTCTATCAGTGTGTGTGGACGGGTCAGGATAGAGTTGTCATGGGGCCATGTGGGGGCCTCTTCCGTGTATGTGTGTGCATGTGAGATGTGAGGGGGGTGTCGGGATAATGAGGAACAGGCCATTCCCTTGGATTCCTGCACCCCTGCCAACAACCAGGACCCCCAGAACCCCCCTCCCGCCGACACCTGGGACTCTTTTCCTTTTTTCCCTCCCTGTTTCTCCCCCTCTGCTTCTTCTTTCTCTCTTCCCAAGTGGAACGTGCGACCTCCCTCTATTTGATACACTCCCCCCCCTCTGCCCCTCTACCTTTTTCCATTCTTTGTTCACTTCCTTCTTTCCTCCTTCATTCTCATCCTCCTCTCACCCACTGGGACCCCAAGCCTTATACATCCCATTCATGTCTCCTCTCCTGTCCTGTCCTCTCCTGTCCTGTCCTCTCCCCTTCTCCTGTCCTCTCCTCTCCTCTCCTCTCCTCTCCTCTCCTCTCCTCTCCTCTCCTCTCATGTCCTCTCCTCTCCTCTCCTGTCCTCTCCTCTCCTCTCCTCTCCTCTCCTCTCATGTCCTCTCCTGTCCTCTCCTCTCCTCTCCTCCGTCATTCTCAGAGCTTTCAGACCATAAATTCTGCCTCCTTTTCCTCCCTCCCTCTTTGCTGTCCCTCCCTGCTGAGTTCTTAAACTCAAAACTGACCACATCCCTTCCTTTCACCCTCTGTCTCCCTTCCCCCATACCCTCCCTCCATCTCTCCCCATCTTCTCTGTTCCCTGTGGAGCTGGCCCCAAAGCTCTGATCCCTTCCTCCATGCCCCCAAACTCCCCCACTGTGCCCTCCCAAGATACACATGCACGCATACACACACACACACTCACACACACACACACACCCTGTGGCGACTGGCCCCAAAGCAGCCCCTGTTTGTCTCCCTCCCTCTGTTTTTCCACTCTTTCTTTCTTTTTCTCCCCACCTCAGTATCCCACACCCTGTTTGATGCTTTAGATTTGTTATGCACTTCACTTAAGCTGTTTTTCAAGTCTGTATGTTGAATGGAGCAATATATAGCATTATACATTTTTACACTGTACCCACTAAACCCTCCTACATCGCAAGCTAAAACTGCAATATATTTTGACCCAATCATCACCACGCTGTTTGCTGTAAATCTGAGCTCCTGAAGAGGAGGAACCATCCTTCCTTTTGCTGATTGAGCCAAAGTAAAGAAACTAACTCTGACCTTTATATTTGTCAATTTGCATGTTAGCTTGTGAAAGATGGTGAGATGTGAACTTTAGCACCAAAAAATTCTGTAACATTATGCGTTGCACAATCTCACGCTGCAACTCAGTGATAGATTTTATGAATTAAGGGCAAACCATGTAATGTTTTTAGTCCAGTTTTCTCTTGACTGAATGACAGCTTTCTGTGTCTGTGACATTTTTTATTGATTTAAATTTTTCTACTTGTTGCACATTCGCGCAGATGAATGTGCACATATTCCCTTTTCATTCTCTTCGTGTTAGTTTTGGTCATTTTACTGATAGAAGGCTCAAGATCCACAATATGCAATTCCCATAGGGAACTAGCGATGATGCTTTGCTGTATTAAAATGACTGAAAAGACTGTGAACTATGATGCGGTGTTTAACACCTGCCTATCAAGTACGGGTGCTACACAGTATTCCATGGCATTTAGATTACATGCTTTTCTTCTCCAATTTTTCTCACATTGATTTTGATCTCCAGTTCTACCATAAAACAGATGATGGACAAAAGACATATAATGGAAAATTGTGAAAATGGAAGCCTCTCCACCTGCACACCTGCTTCACACTTAGAGTAAGCATATGGAATGTACTAGTACAATTACAACAAGCAAAGACACACCCAGGTGTAAAGGCACATGGACACATGCATGCGCGCGCACGCACACACACAGACACACACACACAGACGGTTTCAGTCACAGACAGTGGTGGCAAAGGGCAGTGTACCACAGGGAGAGGGCCTATAATAGTTTTAACCCAGCGCTCAGGTGTGACTCGCCTTTGTCCAGCCAAATGTCAGAGAAAAGCACAACTCCAGGGAGAGAGGGAGGGAAGAGGGAGGGTGGAGGTAAGGACGAAGCTGAGTGGAGAAGAGGATCGAGATGAGAGTGAGTCGGAGTGGAAATGCAGAAAAGGGGAGTGAGATGCATGGCAGACAGACACGGAGTCATATGTATGTTTTTATATTGGAGTAAAGGGTTGAAATGTAGTGGGAGGGAGGCAGGAGGGGTTTGTGTCGACCGCCATAGACGAAGCCATTGCCACTCAGTAGACTGACCTGGCTGACTGACAGTGTGCAGATTTCAGATCTTGCTGACTCTTAGCTAACCAGACAGTCAGACAAATTCCGGGCTGCCTTCTCTCAATAAATTAGCTGGCTTGCTGTCTTTTTTTTTTTTTTTCCAAATAAATCACTGACTTTTTGTCAACCAACTGACCGACTGACTGTTATGTCCAGAGAGTGAGCGGATGTTTTTGCCAGCCTGTCTGTCTGGGCCTCTGGGTATGTGGGGGCTGGGAGCCCTGCTCTGCTCTGTTCTCTCCCCGCCTGAAGAGCTCCCTAGGGGGGCAGCAGGACCAACTCTGCCAGCCTCTCTCTCACACTCCCATTTACCCCCACCCCAATGCTGAACACACACACGCACACACACTGACGTCAGCTGCTTTCGGCCTTCTCCCCTGGGTGCTACCAGAACCCTTTGTTTCCCCCCCTCGTCCCATCCCTCCCTCCTCTCCATCTCTCCTTCCACCCCTCCTCACTCCTCTCCCTGTCCTTTGTCCCTAGAAATAGCTGTCCTGCTTACTGCCTGATTGGAATTCACTGCACTATGGGAAGTCACAGGGGAGGGCCATTGTCAAGTGTGTATTTGTGTGTGTACACACTTAAGTGTGTACATGTGTTTTTTTTTTTTTGTTAAATGATCATGAGTGCATGCATATTTCTTAGGAGAGTGTGTATTTGGGTGTGTACCAATAAGACATGTGGCGGTACTGCTGTGAGTCAAGAAGCAGTTTAGGTGGAAAATGAGCTACTATTGATTGTTTTGTTTATTAAAATGTGATTACTGGATGATGAGCTCTGATGAAGGACCATGATTTTTTTTCCCCAATATGGTGATCTCTCTTTTGTTTGTTTGTTTCTTTCTTTAATTAAGTATTGCCCATCCGGAGACAATTGGTTCATACAGCTTTTGTAGGGAGATCGGTACAAAAAAACCCAAAACATCATCAAGCATCAATTTGGGCTTCCTACCTGTTCTGCTCTGTTTGTCATTTGTCATTTCTACCAGAAAGCTGCTAAAGATGGCTTAGCTATGCTTCTGTTCTTCTCACCAGCATCTCAGTTCATCTCTGCAATTGTATTAATGAATGAATGAGTCTGTATGTGCTGATGGTCGCAACTAATGGTCATTTTTGATAATGCATATTATTTATTTTAACAATCTATTGATTAATCTACATCATGACTTCCCAGTGCCCCAGTGCTACAGTATTCTTCAGCTGGTTTTATTGTTTAAACAACAGAAGACACCTCCTGAAGGTTGAAAGGGTTGAAACCTTCCATAAAAGGAAGCCAATACAGTATGTCCACATGTAGCCTGCATGTTTTTTCTTTGATATATTTTTTTAGTATGGTGGTGTGTGTGTGTGTGTGTGTGTGTGTGTGTGTGTGTGTGTGTGTGTGTGTGTGTGTGTGTGTGTGTAAAGTATTTGTAAGTGAACATTTTGTATGTAGACTTTTCTTCAATGTATTCTCTGAGTGTTAGGGGAATGCATGTGCCATTGTGTGTGTGTGTGTGTGTGTGTTCATGCGTGCTTCTGCTCCCAGCATGGATCAAGAATTGGGGTTAAGGAACAAGAGAATTCCTCCCTCGTATTCCCTCCTTTCCTCTCCTCCAGTCTCTCCCTCTGTCTTTGTCTCTCTCTCTCTCTCACCCGTGCAAGTGGGATGTCTTGAAATATTAACCAATCTGCTCTTCATTTTTCAAATATGATAGAAAACACACTGTTAAATAAGTCAGGAGCAAGGCCTGGAGCGCCGCAAGACGGGGCACTCAAATAAACAACAAAACAACACAAACAACCACAATGAAGAAAGGGAAAGATGGAGAAGGGAAGAGGGGGAGGAGGAGGCAAAACTCTTGTACTTGTGTTAGCCAGCGTGGCTCGCTGTGATGGCTGCTGCATCTATCTATCCTCCATCCATCAAGTTGTCTGTCCTCCTGGTGTCATTGACTTTTTATTCATTTTAATTTAGTCACTTTATTCTCTTTTTCAATTTTTCTGTCCTTTGTCTCACCCTTTGTCTTCTACTCTGCCTTTTCCTTTTCTTCACTTTAATAAGAGCACCTCAACTGGAGTATTAGTCTACACTGTGTGTGTGTGTGTTGGGGGATTCAAAGTGATGGCTGGGGGTGGGCGGGTGGTGGAGGAGGGTTCAGTGGCTGACTGAGGCATTGCTTCCTTACCTCAACAGTGCTGCTGGCTGGTGGCCGGAGGGAGCGCCCTGCTTGAGTAATGAACTCCCCCAGGAAGAGGCACTGCTACGTGGCCTGCCTCCATCCTGCGTTCCTCTCTCTCTCTTCCTGGGGAAGAGTTGAGGCTTGGGCTGATTTTGGTGGGGGAATGGGTGGTGGGTAGAGGGCATTTGGGGGTTTTGGGTGGTAGGGTGAGTGGATATTTCTCCCCCTTGTTGGCTGCCAAGCCACACGGCCTGCGAACGAGCAGATAAAATTATGTGTGTGTGTGTGTGAATGTGAGTCAAGAACTGCTCGGGCTTGTGTACAGAGATTTGTATGCGCCTGCGTTTCCAGTGTATGTGGATATTTGGTGTGTGTGTTGGGGAGTTTGTCCTCAGAGAATAGTGTGTGTGGTGGGGGGTGCAGTGACAGCTGCAGAGGGGGGCCGGGGGGCTGACTGCTCGCTGACTGATAAGGGGGGCTTCACATTAGAGACACGACGAGAAGACTAATAATTCTGCAGTGCAACACACACACACAAATACAACACAGAAGCTCATAGAAGAGAGGCGGTGTGAGAAAAAGTTAAGGAAAGCTAGATAGGGCCGTGGGACGGGAGATTTAGATTGTGTGCGTGTGTGTTTTGATGGAAGTGGGGATTCACAGCGTTGAGAAAATGGACAGAATCAGAAAGAGACGTTTATGTGTATTTGTCAAATATGTGACTTTGTTGACACTTCACCCAAGGAAAGGAAGTAAATTTCTGTCCAGCAGCCCATAAAACATGTAAAGCCAAATATTTGTAATGTATACCTGCACACTGGTGAAGGTAAACTGATCTACCGGCACCGCTGTCCTACATCCTGTGAAGCAGAGACCCCCTTTGACTGCGAGGAAAATGAAACCCATCACTGTCACTACTGTGTAATGTTTTTTTTTTTTTTCTACCCATGATGGACTATAATTACGAGTTCAGTGTCCCATTGTCCCGTCAGCTGAGATATCATGTCAGTCATACGCAGAGACGGGGCTGGGTGTAGAGGTTTGATACTGTTACAGATCCATTCTGCGTCAGATATTTTGAAACCTCCCAGCAGGAAAAGCACAGGTGTAACTGATAACATTAACGATGGCTTTGTTCCTCTGAGCCCACGTGCACATGCTGGGCCCTAGATGCGCCACAATTAAATATAATGCAGCCGTTATCGATGTTGCTAATTACACACGTGCCGTACCTGATATCACTGATTATATAGGCGTGGTGCCTCTGCACACCATGCTTGCGTCAGCTGATTTCCTTCAAGAAAAACACGTGTATTTTTTTTTTGTAGAGTTTTTAGAAATTGTTTGATACACTCGACCATACTGAGAAAGTTATAGCACGGGTAAGATGCCTTACAAATACAAGTGAACCTTGTACTCACCATCTACCAACACACAATGTTTTGTAAACGTCCGTCCTGCTTACTCACCTCAGCATCTCACCGGTTCAGCCTCTCCTAACAGACACTAAATCAGACTCCGTTAAATCCATTCCAGCGGTATCATGTGTTTTTCTTCCTCTTTCCTGATGTAATAATAGCCCCCACCAGTCCTTAATTATTCATATTTTAGTAATACAATCCAAGTTAACGGTTCAAACATTAGTACATAATAAAACTCCCGAGGCTTCGCTTTTAATTTAATTCCTCCGTTTAAATTAATTTTGGGGCATGCTTGTGCTTTTAGCTTGCTCCTCCGCAGAGGGGGGGGGGTTGGGAAAGAGATAGAGGAGAGATGGAGGAATGAGGGCTTGCTCAGGGAGATGGATCTGCTGCAGGTGGAAGAACAACCATACAGGTGTTGGCATGTCGGGCCACTGAATGATGGAGAGAAAGACAAAGGCATGGAAAGACAGATGGCTGTAAGGTGGTGAAGAAAATGAATCCAATGTACACCTCTAATAACACAACAATACTCTTATTGTAGAATATTGAATAGAATATTGAGTCCACGACTGGCCTTGACTGTCACCGACACCAAAAGGTATAAATTGGAAATCCATATGCACTCTGAATAGCCTTGAGCTGGCAAAGGACAACCAGGACACAAGCAGGTGGACACTGGGAGGATAGATAACGGAGGGTGGACCAAAGGGGGTGGTAGTGAGTAGGTGCAGAGAGAGAGATTGGAGGGAGGATGGAGGGATAGATGAGTTAGGGTAGAGGGACAAACAGGAGGGGAGGAAGAGAAAGAGATTAGCCGTGCTGATGTTAGGGGGTCCCCTCTAAAGGCATGAAAGCACAATGAACCCCAGTCAGTCAAAGAGGCATTTCCATTTCTCTGCTCTCACCGCTCTATTAGACTGCTTGTGTCCTCTAACAGTGGTGTGTGTGTGTGTGTGTGTGTGTGTGTGTGTGTGTGAGGGAGAGAAAGAGAAAGCGGCAGAGACAGAAGTTCACCCATGTTCTGACTTTGTGTTGTGTGTGCGTATGTTCAGCTGCATGTCTACAGCTATGTGTGTGTGTGTGTGTGTGTTTGAAGTCAGTGTGGTGCTGTACAATAGTTTGGGTCCCAGAGCAATCCGCTTTTCTGCTGCGGAGACCAACCAGTCAGTGGTCTCCATTGATCTGCACCCACCCCTGTGTGTGTGTGTGTGTGTGTGTGTGTGTGTGTGTGTGTGTGTGTGTGTGTGTGTGTGTGTGTGTGTGTGTGTGTGTGTGTGTGTGTGTGTGTGTGTGTGTGTGTGTGTGTGTGTGTGTGTGTGTGTGTGTGTGTGTGTGTGTGTGTGTGTGTGTGTGTGTCCCATTTCTGTATGTGTGCTCACATGCACAAGCACTCATGCTTTATACCATATGTGTGTGTGTGCCTCAGTGTTGTTATGACTCCCCCTTTGATGACCTTTGCATTATTAGAAATGTTTGATTTTACTTTATGCATGCTATGAAACTTTATGTTTGTGTGTGTGTGTGTGTGTGCTCTGCAAGGTGTTGACATGTTTTGGTGTTTGTGTTGCTTTGGAGCTGTAACTGTGTGTGTACCTTTCTGTTTTTTGTTTTTCTGTTGGGCAGTCACAGTGGGAAGAAAAAAGTTGAGAGGTGTGTGTGTGTGTGTGTGTGTAAGCAAACAGTTTCCCCTCAAAACACTCACTTCATTCCACAGCCATGCTTGGACTACCTATGCACACATGCACACACACACACGCACACACACACAGCTCAGCGTGGCGGATGTAAGTTGTAATTACGGGACCCCCTGGCCCCTCTCTCTGTCTTTCTCCCACTCTGCCCTGCCGCCCTCTCCACCCTTTGATCTGTTTCATGTCACCAGCTCACACACACACGCATGCACTCTCCACATTCACACAGACAAACACACACACACACACACACACACACACACACACACACACACACACACACACACACACACACACACACACACACACACACACACACGCTTGTCTCTTTTTTTTCTTACCCAATCCCACCTTTTTTCTGTCTGTGCGTCCCTCCCTGTGTGTGTCTGAGCGCTGCTCTTTGTTGCAGCCAGTGTGTGGTCTCTAATTCACACAGGAGCCTTTTTTCTGGACGGTTTATTTTGAAACCTCTCCTTCTCCACCGCCACATTGAACTTGATACTTGGGGATTATTCTCTTTCTAACTGACCTTGTGTTGGCATATGTAATGTACTTTCCCTATTTGCATTTTGATAAGTAAAAGCTGGCAACTGCTTGTCTGTGAGAGGAAAACAAAGCTGTGTGTGTGTGTGTGTGTAAAGGAGGCTGTACCGGCGTCTATCATTTCTGATACCTATATTTTCTACACCACACTAGATTTCTTTAAGCACCCGTCCTTGGCTTTTTTCTTTCTTTTGTTTATTTTTTGTTTGTTTCGTCTTTGTCATTGTGTCCTTCCCTTCCTTTCTCTCACCTAATTCCTGTATGTTATTCGCCTCATTCCTCCTTTTTCTATCCTTCAAGGTATTTGCTACTGTGGGTAGTACTCATAAACACTCAAAGAGGAAACATGTCTTCATTCACGATAGAATTGAGGTCAAAATCATAAAAGGCTTCATAACTAAATCAGCTCTGAATCTGGGCCTCAAGGCTGTTCTAGGAAAAGTGATTGGGTGTATTTGTTTACTGTATGTTTGTCTTGTCACACACACACACACACACACACACACACACAGAGTTGGTTTCTGCTGTTTGTGTAAATTAAACAGGCTGAAACACCCCAGCATTCACGTTCATGTGATAAAAGTGAGATGAAGATTGGTTTTGCAGTTGATCTGAATGCAGTCAGATTTATTTTTTTTGCATCTTTATTTTGGTTTAGTTGCCATTTGTCAGTGCGTGCATGTCTCTGTGTATGTTTATGCATATTACTTTCTGGATGGATATAGTGTGTGTGTCTATCCCAGTGTGCATTCTCCCTCTCCATCTCTCTTGCCGTCTGTGCCTCTAATCCCTGAGTGTGTCACTAATGGCAGGTCCAGGTGTTCTGCTTTGCTCTCCTCCTCCCCTGGGGAGTCCCCCTCAGTGTGTGTGCGTGCATGTGTGTGTGCATGTGCTTGTATTCCTCTCATGGGGGGTTTAGGAGCTGTGAGAAGGGGGCTGTCCAGGATCCTATCCTCCAGAAGGGAAGGGAGGGAAGGGGAGCGGTGGGCAGGAGGTACCCGCCTCTCGCAGCTTGCTCTTGGGCTTCCCCTGGGCACAGGACCCCCCTCTACCATTCACCCCCGGGACTTCCAGAGCCTCATTGCCTCTCTGTCTCTCTCTCCCCTCATTTTCTCTCTTTCTCTCTCTCAGTCTCTCCATCTCTCCTCAAATCCATCTCATGGCAGCTTATATACCTGCACTGCTTTAGTTATTCTGCTGTAGATGGTGAGACTTTGCAGTTTGGTTAAAATATACTATTTGTGTGTGTTTTGCATGCATTTGTACTACATATACAAAATGGGTTTGTTTGTTTACCTGTGTATATGTGGGTAACAGAGTGTTTGTGTTTTGAACAGCGAGCTCCAGCTGCCTACATCACTTATTTATAGGTCCCACGTACGCGTAGGTGAATGTGGGAGGACTTGTGTGTGTGTGTGTGTGTGTGTGAGTAATATTGTTGATACATCCCTAGATCAATCACACCCACTTTTAGTGGATGCCATTTGTTTAAAATGATGAATGCACACATAAACCTATAAGAGGTTTTTGCTAAGCGCTAATTATCCATAATTGTTCACAAGGTAACACTAATAATGCGCTTAAAATATAGCTCAGCTGTTATTGTTCACAACGGTTTGTGTATTATTACTGTTCTGTGGGTATTTCCATAAACATCCAAGGGCCTCCTTATGTGGATAAGTGTGTACATTTATGAGGTATTCGAAGGTATGACAACTTTGTGTGTGTGTGCGTGTGCGCGCGCGTGCATGTGTGTGTGACTCAGGTGAATGTGTTTCTAGGTTATGGAGCGGTCTGTCAGTCCACCAAACCTCATTCTTATAAATAGATGATATAGCCGGCGGCATGCACACAATGGGACCACACCACTGTGTGTGTGTGTCTGTGTGTTTGTGTATGTCTTCATGCAAGCATGTGTG